>NC_134782.1:507500-525000 GCF_046742065.1 Oratosquilla oratoria
GGTAAATTTAATGACAATGAAACTGATCGATTGTAAAAGTTCTCATGAAGATGTAATCCCTCCAACATGGTGAGATACTTTTATATTTCTTTTGGCAAAAACCAAAAATTATTATTATTATTATCATTATTATTATTATTATTATTATTATTATTATATTTACCAAAACATTCTATTCGGGTAGAAGGGTAGCTCTTGGAGAGAAGGGAGAACCTTGTCTAGACAAATGCCTTCATTACAACGATTTTTACCCTTTCCTGGCCAAAATCAGACGATTTTCTTTAGCTTTAGGGGAGGGGCAAGGGGATACCCCCCACCCGATTGCAAGGGGTGAGTGAATTTCAAACGTAAGGGGACGATCATCCTTCTTTTTGTTTATTTATTTATTATTATTGTTATTGTTATTATTATTATTATTATTATTATTATTATTATTATTATTATTATTATTATTATTATTTTATTATTTAGTTTAATATGTATGTAAAACAATTCTACAACGTTCATGAATTTATGTATACATGAGAACATAGGAGTCGATTCATAACAAAATTATTAAAGTTTGTATAATTCTTTAAGTATGGAAGTTGTTTATTAACGTGCTTGTAAATGCGTATGTATACGTGACAGTGATCAAACGGGAAAGCCACGCAAATGACGCAGTGGTGATGGCAGTGTAACCTTTTCACAAGTCTCATTACACAGAACACAGAGGAGATTTCTTGACCATAATGTTTATTTTCAAAAGAATATTATTTCGCTAAAAAGTTAACGAATAATTTAACAACTTACATCAGATTTTCTCGTTCCTCAAGATCGATATCTGATCACAGTTGCGGTACTTGAAGATAAATATACATTATCAATGCGTACAATGGTGGTGGTTCTAGAATAATCTAGATTATCTTGGAATAATTTTGTTAACGTCGTGACGTCTTTCCGGTGTTGGGCCACTCGCAGCTGTGCATCTGACGATAAGGTTATAAAAATATGAGCGTAACTTTACACCGGCTGTAGTTTGACGCGCGGTGAGGCGTGGCTGTAGGTGTACATATAAAGCAGACGCGAGTGTATAGGTATACGTATATATGCTAATCTCTGGGCAGGGGCAGGGTTGAACAGCGACATACCTGTAGATATTGACATGGACACAAGAATGAACTGTATTTTTTTTTTATCAGAATGAGCAGAGTACATTTGCTCTTATTGAGCATTCGAACTTACGGTCCTTTCAAGGAGGTTAATTTTTTATACAGGACACATAGTATAATTTAACACAATAATACTACAGAAAGGTCACGAGGGTGCAAATCCAAACACTAGAATGGCACGGGGGGTTAGCGTAGGTGTGTACTGCATGGGTGTAGGGACGGACATGTAGGACAGAAGTAAAACTCCTGTGTGCTTAATATGAAGATAAGGACAAGGAATGAGGTCTGCAGATGCAAGTGTCAAAACACGATGCATGCCTACGAGGTCCTAAGACCCAAGTAGTCAGGCATATTGTGGGAGGGTCATAGGTACAATTTTGGACATAAAATCGAGTGTGGAGGTGTGGGCGCATGCTTATAGATTTATTATTATTGCTGTTTTGTTTCTTTCCTTATTTAGTCTTGTTACTGTTTAGAAGGGTTCCTGCTGGTTGACCCCCTTGTTATTTTCCACTGTATATCTGGTACGGTTTCAAGCATGGAGTGCATGGAAAATGATCGGCAACATGGTGATGAGTATCGGTACTGTGATTGTCAGATTTAACAGTACAATCTGCCACACACACGTTACCTAAATCATATTTGTGTGCAAACGAAAATGTATAACGACGACTTCTCCAAGTTGGTCGATGTGAATAAGGCATCCCAACATTTCCATCGCTGTGAAACCCAGCTGGGGTTGAACTCGCAGCCAACAACACGTGATACTGTAGAAATTCAAACCAATAACGGCTAAAGAAAACGCAAGCATTCTCGGTGGCATATCTGAGTCTCGGGCGAAGAAACATTTAACCCTCAAAGGTCGGAGTCTCCATCCCTACAGCTGAATAGAAACGCCTGATATTTGAAGCAAAAACGAATATCGAATGTATATTCCGCGAAGTACTGAGATGGAGCCAACGCGAGGTCCCGTTTGTAGATAGCAGTGCGATTGAGGACGTGATTGTCTACGATTGAGGACCTGGGTGTGGTTGTAGCCACACAAGTGTATGTGGGTGTAAAATCATGATTCCGGGAATGGGTGTAGGTGTGACCGTAGGTGTGTGAGGCCACTCTGGTCCAGCAGAACCGAACCGGGGATGCGCAGTGGGCGGGAAGTTTGACCAACAACCGGCCGGGCCATCAGTTGTCGTATTCAAATAGTATAACGACATTTACCGCCGCGGGCGGGTTATAGATCAAGTATCGAGTGCATTTGAGCGTTCACCTACAAGTGTCTGATTTCCCTACGTTCTTACCGCAAGATATATGACGTGGTTGAGCTTCTCGTATAGTAGGTGTCGTATTACCATGGTTCCCCGAAAGCAAGAAAGAGTATTATGCTTCATTTAATGCATACACCAAAACGGTGTTTTTTTCCATACTACTAAAAAGGAACACACACACACACACACACACACACACACATATATATATATATATATATATATATATATATATATATATATATATATATATATATATATATATATCATTTGATTGCAAAAAACTGAAGACCTTCAATAGCTAACTGTAGGGAAGAATACATTGTTTACATGGAGACCGAATGGAAAGACAACTGCGTTTCAAATAATTTGAATGAAGCATGTCGTCTTAACGACGGCAAATTCAAGAAAAAATTACCATGGCGGATACCAAAATTACATCGAAAATTATTTCCTACAAATACATTATCAGGCACAAGATGTTCAGTTAATGTACCATGAAGTAAATTTGGCTAATATATTACTTATTGATAATTTCTGTATTACATGAAGGTTATCTTCACTATATTTGTGTTAAGAGAGGTTGAGGGTAGAATATCAATACAAACAAGGACGTAGAGAGAATCTAAACTAAGGAAACTTATAAATTGGAAACCCAACTTTATCTAAATATTCAAAATACATTATCCGATAAAAGAAAAACATAATCAACTGACTCAAAAGAAAATTATACAGAACCATAATAAAACAGAAGACAATGTGAGGATGACGATAATATTATTAAAAGAATGAAAAAATATATATACAACAATCATGAACGTCAAGACTTGCTGCAATCGAGCCTGGATGTGTGTGGGTGCGAGTGTGTGCGTGCGTGCATACGTACGTGCCTTGAAGTTGGTGACGTAGTACCGGGTAGAAGGGTGTGTTGATAGAAGGGGTGCGCGTGTGGGCGATGCTGCTGGAGCTGGCAAATCGAAGGAAGACTAACAAAATTAAAGTAGCAGTAATAGATATAAAAGAAAAGACAATAGTAGAAGATGCGTGCAGATCTGAGGGAGGGAGAAATGAAACCGGTTGTGACTTAGTGGGAACAGTGAAGTCGAAAGCTAAAAGAGAACAAGGATCACCCCCCCCCCCCTAGGCCAAAACACCACGAAATAAATATCCCTAAAATCGGCCGGTGGCAATAGTCCTCTTTTATACACAACTATTCATTTTCGAACGAACATCTCTTCCCTTCCTACAACTACCGATCCCGCGCGAGCGAGTCTGTCCTAGTCCATAGTCCATGAAGAATCGTCAGGCTGACAAATCTTCATGTGGGTTATGGGGTGACATGTGGGCCATCCTGGGTTTACGATTCTTCGGTTGTATAAGTTGATGACAATAAGCATAACCCTCATTCAACTTAACCCAACTTAACCTAACCTAATCTTTATTCCACTGTTGATATTCGGCGTACTGGGGTGACAATTCTTCAGGTGGGATCTCATGGGGTGACGATTCATCATGTGGGCGTTCTGGGGTGATAATTCTTTATAAAGTGGAACAAATTCTTAATGATTCGTCAGTTGAAGAAATTAACCCTCAATGTTAAATAGTACCAAGGACATTTCTCCCCCCCCCCCCATCCCGTCGTATGGGGCACAGATATTTGAGTAACTAGAGACGAGTCCCGCAGCATTTTTTTAATATTGGGAACAAGTCTCCGTTCAAACGAATACTGCTGCTTACTTTTATCCTTATGCTTCTTTGCTTCCTTAAATCTCTTCTAGGCCACTTCCATGATTCCACCTCTGTTGCCATGCTGTCCCCTAGGATAGGGAAGCTGGATGTTGCTAACGAAGCACTACAAAACCGTTGAAATCTCTCGAACGGATTACTACAGTAACGTATTCCTTGCATTCAATAAAGTGGCTGTCTTCCTCTGTAACTTTGGGGTAATAATGAGGGTATTTTGTTTAGTTCAGGGTCTGATCTTGGGGCAGAGTGGGACCTCAATCAGGTCCACATGTGACCCCAGAGGTCACTTCCAAGATGAACAGAATCGTCTGGTCTCAGGGCCTGAAAGAAGGTTATGGCCCGTCACCGTATTGACGCAAGACACATCGTCCACGTTGCTGAAGTATAGTTTTGTTAGTTACACGCTGGTTCACAACCTTTTCCCACTCCACCTCCCTTCATGAATTGTCAACATTCATGTGGCTCCCCTTCACCTCCCCCCCCAAAAAAAAAGTAAAACAATAATAATGATTAATATGTTGATGAAGAGAAACCGTTTGCCTTACCACTAAGTTGAAAATTACAAGTATTTTCTGCCAGGACATAGTGATGATTTTTTTTTCTTCGTTCATGTTCCTCATTTTATATAGAAATGTATAATTTAGAACAGCAAGCTATGGGCACCGTAAATTCTTCTTATGACCCCCATGGGAGCCATGGACCCCAGATTGAGAACCACTGTGTTAGTAGATAGTGCCCCCGTGTCCCTAGTAAAGTCATTAAAGTCACTCTTCAGCATCTCGTTTTCTGTTGGAAGGCGTGTCAGCCAACCACAGGTCAAGATATAAGGGTGGGGCGGGGTTAATCTGACATCAAAATGAATGGTCATGTGGAGTTTGATGGACGGACGAGGAAAGAAATGAGTGGAGGTAGAAAACGGAGAGAACAATGCGGAAATGTGGAGTGAAAGGGACATAGCGTTGTGTAAGTCAGGAATAAGGGTGAATGGGTTAACAGTAAGATGGGTGAGTCGAAATCCAGGGTGAGCAGGGGGTGCTAGACAATATAACAAATAGTATCTGGATAAGGGTGAGCGGATCAGGGTACGTGGGTGGGTGAGATACAGAGTGACTGGATCGGGAACAAGGGTGAACAAGGATAGGGAAAAGGATGAATGAAAAACAAGATGGCTTTGGTTAGACGCTAGGGCGACGTTTTATAACACTGAAATGAGTGATATAAAACTTAGGGTGAAGTAGACGGAAAGGATAGGTCGAATAAGAGGTTTAAAATAGGGTAAGAACGTGGATAGTGAGAATTAGACGTAAAAGAAACGAGAAAGAATTAAAAACGGATTGGATAGGGGCCAGAATGAATGAGGTAAGAATTAGGATGGGTTGGGTAGGATGACATATGAGATAGGAATGAGGGTGGGAGGGGCAGCGCGTAGGATAGATATGACGAGTTGAAGATGAGTTGAGTAGGAGGTAGAGTAGATGTTTGGGAACGGAAAAAGAGGAAGTGAGTGTGGGCAGGAGGGAAGGTAAATGAAGTACAGAAGAGCAGTTGTGATAGATGAAGTGGTGATGAGGATGGTTTGGTTTCAGTACGGGATAATATAGCAAGAATTATGGGGCTAGGAAGAGCCTCGACAATGGGGTAGAAGCGGAGTAAGTTGGGGGTGGGTGGAGGGTGGCGGAGGGGGGGTGATGACTGGGCAGAAATTGAAGCGAGCGAGCGAGCCCGCGCCACCCCGCGAGACTACATAGACGAGGCACGACATCGAATGGAGGTTCAAATGCGATAGGAAAAGCATCTGGATGTATTAGTTTAACTCTCTTTTGTCCTTCTGTTGTATTTTCTTTTCTCCAAAACCTTATATGATTGTGCTGATTGCCAGTATGTTTTTTATCATCTAGTTCCCTCCCCAACGTCTACAAGAATTATTGCCGCAGTCTGAAGGTGAGAGTAATTCAGGATGCAGAAGAAAAATTAATAAATGAGAGATTCAATGAGGACAATCATGGTTTAGGCAAGAGTTGTGTGGTCCAAGAACCGACTGTGAGTAAGGCCAAAGAGGTGGAATGATGGTAGGAAAAGGGTGGAAGGAAACAGAAGGGAAATTAGATAAAGGTGGGTTGAATCATGCTAAACAAAGAATAAAAAAAAAATGCTAGACAGGGAAAAGAAATTGAGATATGTATGTATATAGAGTAATTGAATATAATATGTACACGTGTATGCACGAACACACACATGTATATACATACATTACATATATATGTGCATGGATACATACGTACATACATACAAACGTACATATACACACACACACATATATATATATATATATATGTATATATATATATATATATACATATATGCACAAATACTGTGCATACATATATCGCAAATATGCATGCATATGTATATGTTTGCACAGATAAAGAGGTGGATAAAGGGAGGGGGAAGATGAGAGTAAATCAGGTTCAGAGAAAAAGTAAACGAAAATCACGCGTTGGGTGACCTGAAAGAGGGCTTGTAGGTAGGTGGGTGTGTGGGTGGATGGAGGAGAGTGGATCCCGCGTGGGTGGGAAGTGAGTGGAGGGGGAAGATATTAAGCGTTGACCACTTGATGTGTGTGGTATGCCACAGCTAAGAATTACCATAACATACGCGGATGCAAAGTAGTTGTTAAGCGTCTTAGGTATCCTTCGTGGGTAGGTTCCCGTGCGTGTCCTTGTGGTGAGGTCTGCGCTAGGTGCGGTTCTTCGGGGAAAAGGCGGAGGTGCTGAACCCTAAAAGAGGAAGGATTAAGTTACTGGGTCATAGGCGTAAGAGGGTTAGCGAGGGGTTTAAGTAGATTGATTAGCGTCATGTTGGCGAGGCTGTGGGAGCGAGAGGGAGGGAGAGGTGCAAATCAACAGCAGAAAAGAAATGAAACTTGAATTACTATTGGAAAGTAAAATGCACACTCTTCAGACTATCGATAACATAAAACCGTGTTTAGGTCTGAAAACAGAGAACTGAATCTACCTGAACACAGTTGCATATTTGAACAATAACGGTCGTACCGTGCTATATGTGGTGCGGATTCAATAGGAGGTGATGGTACACTCCTCACTCGACCAGCTAAGCAGGTGGTCTGAAAATGGGAGGAGCTGGGTTGCTAGCAGGTTGAGACAATGTACGAGCACACAACTACACAATCGTAAACATGCTTGTAAGCAGACAAATGCGCGCATGAACTCGCAAGCGAAGCAGACGAGAGCCAGGTTATCGGTCTGCCATGAGAATGTTCCTTTCGTGTCTCTCTCTCTCTCTCTCTCTCTCTCTCTCTCTCTCTCTCTCTCTCTCTCTCTCTCTCTCTCTCTCTCTCTCTCTCTCTCTCTCTCTCTCTCTCTCTCTCTCTCTCTCTCTCTCTCTCTCTCTCTCTCTCTCTCTCTCTCTCTCTCTCTCTCTCTCTCTCTCTCTCTCTCTCTCTCTCTCTCTCTCTCTCGTGTAAAAATCGTTGACTTGGTTTGTAGGTACCATAATTTCGTCGACCTGTCTTTTCTGCTAAGTCGACGGATAGCATTACCGTGTTCAAAGACCAAAGTAGACAAATTTTCGATTGTGTGAAGGATATTATGATTGTCACCTCCCTCATCCCTGTCCAGTCTTACATTTTCCTCTTTTTTCCCATACCTTCTCTCCCCCATCTTTCCTTTCCTTCGTCCCCCCGGTCCCCCTCCCCCCCCCTCCCAACTACCCGGGCTGATTTTACCTCCTTTTGTATTACTTTCCTTTTCGACACCCACCCGTATGGAATTGATGACTGCATTTTTTATACAGGCAGTATTTTAGGGAATTTAGTGACGTTTCTACATGCCAGTCACACCCAAGATTCATTCTTTTTTGTAGATTAATCTCCACTCAGAAAATAATGCTTATCATTTTTATTATTCCACCATTCCTCCTTTCTGCTATCTGCTTTAAACATTTCGTGTATCATCTGGATTGAAAAGCTGGTTATTGCTGACAACACTCTTCGAGCGACTCTCTAGCGACTTTATTATGATCACTCTTCCCCTCTTTCCTTGTCTTATTCACCATGAATTTGATCTTTCTTCGATTTTCTTCCCTCTTTCGCTGCTTTCCCAATACCAGTTTCCCTGTCCTCTCTTTCTCTATCTGACACTCTTTCTCCCTCTCCCATTCCTCTCGACTGTTTCCTTTACTGACTTTACTTTCTCAAACACTTCCTCAGTTGTTATGTAGTGCGAAAGACTTCCTCCTTTCCCGCGTGACACTTAGTTGTCGAGCCGTCCGTATCCTTCCTCCTTCCTTTCCTTGTTCGTACAACTCGCCTCTTTCTTGTCCACCTCCTTTTCCTCCTATGGATAATCCCTCCCTCCTCCCCTCCCATTCTTCCTCCATTCCAACCAGTTTGGGTGTTGATTAGGAACCCCTTCTACCCACCAAAGAAAAAAAAATGGAGTTGAATGATAAAGTATAAGAACGTTAGTTATATAATAGATCCATAACGTTCGTATTAAAGTAATCATAAAGGGACAGCGAAACAATGTTGAAAGTAAGGAGCTATGAATGGCTCTCCAAACAGAAATAAGTAAACAAAATTAATAAAATAGAATAGAATGATGAATAAATAATAGATAAGTTCATAAACAAGTCAGTGAATAAGTAGGTAAACGAATAACAAGAACAGAATACAACTGTCGTTTCACAAAGCGGGCAGCCCAACTGGCAACTGGCAAAGCGCGGGTAGGAGCGAACCAACACTGTCGACATAAGAATTGTTGCTCCATCTCTTGGCCTAATAATCTACTGGACTTTTTCCTTAACTAAACGGTTGTGCATATATGAGACGCACAAGAAGCCCAGGTAAGAAGACCCACAATCATGTGGCCAGCAGGAGAGCGAGCGTGTGCGCGGGCGATCGTTTGCCTTCTGCTGCCCGCCCGCCCAGATCTTCCCGCCGCGCAGCTCGTAACGCCAACGCGCGTCTTCTACGCAGTTTCTGCTCTGACAACGTGAGCCTTGTGTGTTTGGGCCGCCCATTGCACGCTTCGTTCTTGTTACTGTACTAACACTTCCCACACCGCTGCTTCCCTATCAAGTCTCTCTCTCTGTCTCATCTGTCTCACCTATCAATCTATGTATATATATATATATATATATATATATATATATATATATATATATATATATATATATATATATATATATATATATATATATATAATGGGTGGGAAGAGTAAACCCTGGAGTCTTAACCCGATTTTTATTATTGAGTAGTTTTGCTTGAAAACATGTAGCGAAACTAGTCAATAATAAAATTCGGATTAAGACTCCAGGCTTTACTCTTCCCACTCATTTCTACTTGACAAAATGTCTCAATGTGTCAACACACACACACGCATATATATATATATATATATATATATGTATGTATGTATGTATGTATATATATACAGTATAAAATTGTGTGCGAGTTTGTACGCGCGCGCGCTCGTGTGCCCGTACATTCCAAGGCCGCAATCTCCCCTTTATGACAGGGTTAGCAGCCGATTCGAAGGAGTCACTCACATCAGGAGACCGACTCGCACATCACATCACCCGATCCATCTCGGCATCTCGGAGAAGAAAGATCGGTTTGCCATTTCGCTACCCTGCGTGGGGGCGAGGCAGAATGCAGCGCAGCGAGGCACAGCTCCAGCGTAGGGTCCGGCTGGTTTGGTTATGTATCCGTGCTGTTTCTACACAGGGGGAGAGTACCCTCCCCCACTCCCCGCTCCCAAGGCACCAACCTCCTCCGTCTCCATGTACTGTGAGCAGAGGATCCTTTCGTCCCCCGCGGCCCTCGACCATTCATTCACAATCTCTCTCCGCACATTCCTGTCTCTTGCGCTCCCTTCCCTGCTCTGCTGGCTTTCCTTGACCATCTAAAGCTCCATATATTTTTGCCATTTATTTTTCCTTGTGGGATTATTCTGATCACATACCTCGTTTCAGAATTCAGTTAGTCGCTTGTAGCCTCACACATTCCAAATCTGCAGTACCGTGGGCATAATATGTGTGTGTGTGTCTGTGATTCACCACCATGATTCACCATGGTCTTGGATCACGTGTTCGATTCGTGATCAACAGTTATTAACCTCCCGGATGAGAGCTCAGAGCTCGTATGACCGATCAATGGGTAATACTGTGACCTTACACGCATACACACCCCCAACTCCTCGCCCACGAGAGTTGGAGTAACACCCCGCAGCGCAGCGATACTGAAATTATTTCAGCCCTTGGCGGGAGTCGAACCCGGACCGGTGTAGTGCCAGGCGAAAAAAACTCAAACTACAGCGCCACGAGGTTTGTGTGTGTGTGTGTGTGTGTGTGTGTGTGTGTGGAGACAAGTTGAGGAAGATGGATCAGGAAGACATGGGGTCTAGGTCTAAGTTTACTCCTGACCAATTCCGCACAAATTTTCGTATTGATGGCAGGAAGCTGGATTCTAATCTCAAACCATTTTGTTTGAGTTCTTCTTCAGAGAAACTAACATTAAAGATCATAATTATGGGTTGAGTACCCTTTGGGTTTTTTTTATCCGTGATGGATTTGTACAAGTGTTTCTGTTTGTTGTTACATGTTCCCTTGGGGCTGTTTAACATGGAAATCCATCTCGGTGGTTCGTTTGTTTTCACCTTTCTTTACAAATATTCTTGCATATTTTGCCTCGGGTGCATTATAACGGGCTTCTTTGTATTCCAGTTTATTCCGGCATGTGCAAATACATTACAACAAAATTTGATACTATATGACTTCTCATTTCGTTTTATGGTCTACCAGTTGTTTGTCTAAACGTAGATGTGTTCCACATCTAGGTGGGCATGTGATGCAAGGTGTATAACCCTATTTTGTTCATACATTCCTGGTTCTATTTCTGTGTCTAAGTTGTTCGTACAACTAGTTCTTCCAAATATTTGCCTCAGACGTTTGGCTTTACTGAGCGAACTACGATTGAGCTCTTTTTTTTTTTTTTTTTTTTTTTTGTTTTTAAGCATCAGAGTTTGAGGAAGTACCGAAACCAAGGGAGTTTGGCAAAAAAAAAAAAAAAAAAAAAAAAAAAAAAAAAAAAAAAAAAAAAAAAAAAAAAAAAAAAAGGGAATTGGGCAAAGTACCTAAGGGAATATGGCGAAAAACATAACCTAAATGAGTTTAACGAACTACCTAGGTAAGTTTGGCGATATGTCATTTGGCAAAAATTTATCAAAGGAAATGTAATTTGGCGAACCTGGAAGTCACCCTTGTCTACACTTTATTCGTTTACCACGCTCCTCACCGTCCCAGAGTCTTACTTCACGACTCTTCAGTTTGTGCTCATCTTCCAAGGCTCTTCTTTGTAGATGCATATTTTTAATATCTGTGTAGATGCTGTATACATTCGACAGCACTCTCTCTGCCCGTCATTCCAAGACCAGGCGAGGCGGTAGGAGCTCATGATCCAACGTAAAAAGAAAAGAAGAAGAGGAAAAAAGAAGAGGAAGAAGAAAAAGAAGAAGAGGAGAAGGAAGATGAATAAAAAAATGAACAAGAAGAAGAAGAAGAAGACGAAGAGGAGGAAGAAGAATAAGAAGCTGTGAAAATATTGGTTGCGATGAACATGCTTGGATGAGGTGATTGTAGCCAAATAACTTCTCCTAAAACAGTTATTGGTACCACCTAGTTCAAAAAGTACTCGGTGGATCTCAAAACATCCACAGGGTGACCAGTGGCTCCCCAACTCCGGGATGGTACCTCAACGTACGTGGTATCCTGTAGTAATATTGAGTGAGAACTAGAAACTAGAAACGTCTCAGCTTTCCTTAAGCCGTGTTCGATCCGTTGATCCCGAGGAGATTTCCATTGGTAATAAAAAAAAAAAAAGCTTCAGTAGTCATTAAACATGGCCAACCTAGCCATCAACGTCAAACTCATTGTTAACACTTTGTTTATTCCTACTTCTCTGAATTATCAAACGTTTCGCGCACGCAAAGTTGACGTTAGATCGCAGATATAATATTGCCTCATCGGTATATCAAGGTCCATAAATGGAAAACCGTTTAGAGTTGGCATCGGTAGTGAATTAAAAAACAACCTGATTTGCAGTGACTGGTTTGTTTAGGGCTGATTTTCATTCTTTACAAAAGCAAATGTGTGCGTTTTATTGCGTAGATATGCTTTTATAGGCCATTTATATTGCCCTGTACAAATAAAATTCTCCTGGATCTTGTAATATGGCCTTGTGTGTATGTGTATGTATTTATCTAATTGCAAAATACAGAACAAGAGGCATGATCGTAGGATTCTGTATCCGTGGATTCATGGATCAAATGTAGTTTCAAACGAACTTGTGTTGTCTAATTATCATATCTATTTTTCATTGCTGCCCCACGAAATAATGTATCTGTTTGAAAAACTATTTCGTGATATCCTTCAAGCACCTTTTTATTTTTTACATGTCCTCATGTTTTTGTTCTGCCCTACACTAGGGGGTCTTCCATGGCCATTATGTCCACTCCTTTCATAGTTCTGAATAATGCTATCATATCATCTCTTCTTTTTTTCTCCTAATATTGGCAGGTACAGTTTATTTTCTTTCTTCATATGTCCTGTCAGTTAGGCTGGAAACCATTTTGGTTGTCCTTCTTTAGATTATATACTGTATATATATATATATATATATATATATATATATATATATATATATATATATATATATATATATATATATATATATATATATATATATATATATATATATATATATATATATATCCTTTTGAGTGGGGCTCACACCAATACAACATACTCCAAACTTGTTATCATCTTCATATTTTATTCTCATTACTTCGACATCATTAGCAAATGATTTGTTTTTAGTCTTTGTAAAATTCTCTGTGTGATTAGCGTAGGCCAAGAATATAGCTGGTGCCGATACCGATCCCTGTAAGACACCACTAGTGACCTCCCTCCAATTTGGCATCCTCTCCCTCACAACCGTTTTTATCAATCTGATCATCAGTAAGTCCTTCATCCATTCCAGTAGACATCCTGTGAGTCCTCCGACATTTTCCAAAATCCACATAAATCTCTTGAGAGATACCTTATCGGAAACTTTCTCCATATCAAGGTATACACAGCCCACCCATCCATCTCTCTTGTAGGACATCGATCGTTCTCGAGTAAAACCTCAACAAATTTGAAACATGATCTTCCTTTTCCTAATCCAAATTGATCATCTGTGTATGCACGTGCACTCGTTTGTGTGTGTGTTCATTTGTGTAAATGTGTATGTGTGTGTGAGAGAGAGAGAGAAATGAAGAAAGGGAGGGGGGAAATAGAGTGAGAAGAAGAGATAGGGAGAGAGATGGAAGAACGGACTGAGAGAGAAATATAGGGAGAAGAAGAAGGGAGAAAGATAAAGAGATGGAAGAAGGGATGGAGTGTGTGTGTGTGTGTGTGCGTGCGTGTGTGTATGTTAGAGAGAGAGAGAGAGAGAGAGAGAGAGGGGGGAGGGAGAGAACGAGAGAGAGAGCAAAGGAGAAAGAGAGAGACAGAGTCCATAGGAGCAGCTTCGCGTGTTTGCGCTCTGCACATGCAAAATAGGCTGCTGGCACATAATTTTATAGTCGGCGTATAAGGCATTATAGCATATTAGCCCAGCGTTCGTTAATCTTCTTTTGCCCATTCAAGTCCCACGTTTGTATTATTTGCTAACAAAGCTGATGTAGTGAGTATTATTTTCAATACCTCTGTTGTCATTTCTAAGGTTTTTAAGTCACTTTCTTCATAGGTACAACAGGTGCTTTTGTCAACCGCCATTTGAGGACTGTCGTAGGTTTAAAGATTATTCTTTTATTGTAGTTTTTGTTCGGTTGGACGTTCGAAGCGTAGCAGTGGTTTTTTTTTTAAAGATTTCGTTTTAAACTCTTAAGCGATCATTATTTATTATTTTTATTTTTATAATTGTTAATATTTTCAGTTTATTTGATATTTTATTTTTATTTAGTTATGTAATAATATATTTATTTATTATTCTATTGATCTTTTTATCTATTTTCAATAATTAATTATTTCATTATTATAATTTCTAAGGGAAACTTCAGAGCTTCAAATAAAGTTTTTCTCCGAACTTCAAACTTTTAAAATAAAAACGTTTCTTTCATCAGCATCCATCCATGTTTTTGTAAAAAAAAAAATATACTGTCTTAATGGAATTGTCGTGTTGAAGGAGCTGTTATCTTCTTCTCTTTTCACAGAAAAAATTATACGGAGGAGCATTGATGTGAAGGCGATCCAAAGTAAGATTAACGTCCACCTGTGCGCGTGAATGATAAATGACCGAAAGAGAAGTGACGACAGCGTTCATTAAAGAGGCTGGTTTCATTGCATTCAAGGAAACCCTTCAGACGAGTTTTATTATTATTCATCTATTCATTTATTTGTTTAATGTTTATAAAACGGGATTGGCGATATATAATATATATATATACACATACATACTTATTCCATCCTTCTGACTTTGCAAAAGATTACCTTCAACAAAATATAAACGCTTGGAGGCACCGAGAGTTGACCGCCGTATTGAAAATATTACTATGTCACAAAACAAGATTCACACACTTCTCAGACGGATATCCAACAACTACCGTATAGACACCCTTTAGTCGCATTTAACATGATTGTAGATTTTGTAAACATCCTTTATATGTAATCATAACAATACACACACACACACACACACACACACACACACATAGATATATAAATATATATATATTCGAAAATAGCTGGAGTCCAGGAACCATTTTTATGGAAGAAAGTATACGCTGGACGAACGCTTGACGAACGTCGAGTCCAGCGTATACTTTCTTCCATAAAAAAATATATATGTGTGTATATATATATATATATATATATATATATATATATATATTTGTGTGTGTGTATGTGTAGATATAATGTTTTGGGTGTGATTAAGGGGTGACTGGAGTTATTATATCTTCGCTGCCTTCTACTTTTTTATCATTCAGTACGGGACTCCACAATATGATTAGATCCCTCGATCAAGATATATTTTTCTGCGTTAGGGTAAATGTAATGGCTTAAACGGAACGAGGACGAATGGCAGAGAAGGGTAGCCGTGTCAGCCAACCACGCGATTAGCGTTGTCGTGACCCAGCAAAGGGGAAGAGCGTGAGGCAATCGGGCACACGAACCCAGGTCGCAGTATTTATCGACTTTCTTCTGCCCGTCGTCTTCGATTGTGAAAATCATAAATCCGTGTACTCTCTACTGAGTATTCTGTTCCATCACCACCACCACCAACGACTCCACCCCCCCCCCCAATCGCACGAGCTAACCAGCCACCCGTACCCACAATAAACTTGTACTAATTGTAGAATGACAATGTATTAACCATTTCTATCATTAGTGACAGTATCGCGTTAAAGATGTTTAGCAGCGGTGTGAAAAGAGATACTTAAATCCTTCCTCAAACCCCCCACACCCACCCACCCAACCCTCTACAAATCATAACACCTTTTACTTAACAAATACCCCCTCCTCAGGGTAATGATATCACCTGAACTTAACCAGAATAATATCCCTAAATGAAGTCACTCTAGGAAGTGTGGCGGGAGACAAGGAAGATATGTTATCCACGAGGAGCTAAGATGGAAGAGGGACAACGAATGGGTGTTTGGATTGCTGTGGGATGGGTGTTGGGCGAGTATATTCTTTCATTTGGTCACCTTCCCTTGTAAATGGAGAATGATTCTTTGTTACATATTTAAGTATGTACGTATGTATGTACTACTGCGCGTGTGGCAGTAGAATTAAACCGGTTAGTATAAGCCTTATAAGCCCGAAAAAATAGAATTTTAGAATATTTATGAAAAATGTCACCGTCCGAATAGGTTCAGACAAATTAGAATGAGCTCACTTCTTCGTTTATTTATTCGTTCATTAATTTTTATTTATTTGTTTATTTATTTGTTTGTTTATTTATCTTTTTATTTTAGGATTATGTCCATCTGGACATACTTCTTCACTTTTTTTTCAACATCATAACAGACAATCTCGTTCAGCTTCTCGATGGAGCATCATCGTACCAAAAGGGCTGAGTTATGTGTCCTTTCACTGTCGCTCCTTCAATAACAATCTAAACCCTCACTACTTTCTTCAGAAGAAAACAAAACGAACAAGAGCTGAGGTCAGACATAAGATGAGGCTACGAGCTGACCGAACAAATGCGATTGGAAAAATGGGCTCTGAGAAGGAGGAGGAGCCTCGCAAATGAATTGCATCCCCCCCGCCCCCCGCATGCATTAAAATGCAACAGCACTCTTGTCGAGACCCGCCTTCACCCGGACGCACAAATATGGCGGCCGAGATATAAATGCAAAAGATCTTTGCCAGCGGAAGCCGCCTTGTCGGGTGTTATCAGACGCTGAGAGTTTGAAGCTGGATGGGCGAGGGATGTTAAATGATCACATTAAGAATGGGATACGAGGGAGATGAAAGGCCAAGAAGATATTCGAGATTGGAGTGGGAGTGGGCCGCTTGAGCCCCTGACCCCTCAGAACCTGGCCAGGTCTTCTGCAGACACTGTTTTGGTCAACACCAGATGGTGTTCTTCGTCTAAGCCAGGGGTCACCAAACTACGGCCCGCGGGCCGGATCCAACCCGGGAGGTCAGTTCCTCCGGCCCGCCGCCACACAGTACATGTCAATTTATTATTATTTCTTTTAATCATCATTTCCTATAAAAATGGTAGAATATTCGCTGTGCAAATGTGCATTGAACAAAATAGTTATGTATCCCCCGCTCGTCATTCTCTCAGTTATCTGGCCAGCTGTGAAAAAAATAGTTTGGTGAGCCCTGGGCTAAACGAAAGAGTTTGCGACGGTGGATCTCAGCCAGACTTCTCACCTGTACCCCATACTTTATGTAGTGCTGTTCATTAGCCTCCTGAAGAAAACCACTTTTCAATATTGATAATTGTCTTGCAACTCACACCAGATTTCGGTTTATGACCCCCACCCGTGCCAACCCCCACCCCCACCCCCGTGCCCCACTAAGGGGTCGTGGACCCCGAATTGAAAAAAAGAACAACAACTCTGTTCTTGGATGAAGTCTAGGCCATTGCGATCAGTCCCTCCGACATGCTGACGGCCTTCGTAGATCTTGTTATCTAGTTTAGTAAATATACACAATAAAAATTAATATGTGACTAGATAAAGAAGTAAATAAACAAATGAATGAATGAATGAATGAATAAATAAATAAATGAATAGAGTAGTTAAATAGATAAACAAATAA
>NC_134782.1:527500-657500 GCF_046742065.1 Oratosquilla oratoria
CACACACACACACACACACACACACACACTTTCAACGAACGGACGGCTTGAAGAACGCTCTGAAGAAAAGTGCAGATTGTGGATACCAACGCAAAGAGAAGTGCCTTTTTGTATTTGCAGGGGGGGGAAATTGCTCGTGAGGCAGTAGGTAAGTAGGAAAAGAGGAGAAGGGGAGGGATTGCTGGGGAAATGGAAGGAAATGAGGATGTGGAGGACTTGGCCCAGGCAGACGGGCGTAAGGTCAACATGAAACGACCACCGGATGACGAAATGGCAAATAAAAATGTAAAGATTAGAAGTATAGAGAGGAGAAATACAGTAGAAAGTGACGAGAATATGTTCCAGGGATTTAAAGAGGGTGGGGGGGACACAACCCCCCCCCCCGACTGATAAGACTAGAGGAGAGAGTTGATAAGGTGATCGAGGACTTGGAACGTAAGTTAGGTAATGTAGACTCCATTTTCCAGAGAATTGAAAGGTTGGAACAACTAGAGAAGGCTAACAGAAACTTAACTGAAGAAGTAGAGGACCTAAAAAGACAGTTAGGAAATGTAAAGGAGGAGAATGAGAAATTGAAGAAGAATAGTAATGAAAACAGTGAGAAAATAGCTACAGAAGCTAAAAATTGGAGAATAACTCAAGAAGGGAATAAGGTTTCATTCACTGACATAGTCAAACAGCAATTGAAAGAACATAATGAAGACTCAGTTATTAAAGTGATGAGACAGAAGGAGAATATAGTAAGAGAATTAGCTGACAAAAAGAAATGTATAATTATATTAGGAATGGAAGAGAAACATAACCCAGATAGAACCGCAAGAATCAAGGAGGAAAATGAAAGGGTAAGCAGTTTATTAAAATTAGTCCAGGAAGATGAACCAGAAATTATAAAGGAAATTGAGGAAAAATTCAGACTCGGAAAATATAGTACAGATAAGACCAGACCAATTAAGATTAAATTCAGGTCACAAACAACGGCAGAGAAAATTCTATCCAAGACAGGGAAACTAGCAACAAATGATCAATATAAAAAGGTATGGATAAAAAGAGAAATGAATAAGGAGGAAAGAGAGGCAGAAAAGCAGAAAAGAATTGAAGCTAAGGCAAAAAACGAGGAAAGAACGGAGTCAGAGAAAGAGAGATTCTATTGGAGAGTAGTGAACATGAAAATAAAGCAGTTCGACATACTAAAGAAAAACATAAGGGAAACAGAGAACACAATGGAAGTGGCAGAAAACTAAGAGTGTCTTACACAAATATAGATGGATTGATAACAGGATTGAATGAACTGAATGATTATTTGAAAGAAAAAGAACCGGACATAATGGGAATTGTAGAAACAAAATTAAAAGGCCCACTACCACCCAACAGTGTAGGACATGATACATACAATTATTGGATTAGAAACAGAGAGAAAAAACAAGGGGGTGGAGTTATGTTCCTGACAAAGAAGGATATAAACGTGAAAGGTGTCATATATGGAAAGAATACAGTAGAGATGATTATGATAGAAGTGGAAGACCGAGATAAGAAGAGCAGAAAATTTGTGATCAATTATGTGCCTCCGAAAACAGCCTCATGGGAGGAGAGAGTGAACATAAAAGTATGTTAGAGGACACAAAGATAGCATTAACTAAAATAATGGAAGACGGAGGAAGAGTAGTTATGATGGGCGACTTTAATTGCAAAGAAATCTGCTGGGAAGAAATGACAGTAAAGAGTGGTGATGACTCATGGGGAAATGCTCTACTTGAGATGATTACTGACCATTCAATGACACAGTGGATACAAGAGAACACTAGGTATAGAAATGAAGAAGAACCATCGAGGCTAGACTTAATAATTACATCTGAACCTAGAATAGTGGACAAGATTGAATATAAAACACCAATAGGTAAAAGTGACCACATATTGATTGAACTGGAACTTAATGAAGAAAAATATATGAAAAGAAATGAACAATATAGAAAAGGAAGAATGATGTATGAAAAAACAAACTTTGATAAAATAAGAGAATTCTTCCAACAAGAAAACTGGGAAGAAATATACAAAGAAGAAACATCAGTGGAAGAGAAATGGAATATTTTGACAAAAATTTACAAAGAAGGAGTGGAAAAGTATGTCCCAAGACAAAAACAAGAAAAAGAATATGTAAAATGCTGGTACAACAAAAGTTGTAGGGAGTTAAAAGACAAAAGAGACAAAGCCTGGACCGGATGGAAAAAAGACAGAAGACCTGAAAAATGGAAAATATATACTGGTTATAGAAATGAATATGTACAAAAGTGCAGAGAGGAAAAAAGAAAATATGAAAAAGATGTTATAGAAAAGTGTAAAGATCAACCAAAACTATTCTACAGATTTGTAAACAATAAGCTGAAAAACAAACAAGACTTGGAGAAATTAAGACAAGGAGGAGTTGAATACACTGAGGAAATGGAAATGGCAGAAATTATGAACAAACATTTTAAATCAGTGTTTACAAGGGAAAATATACAACCTGAAGAGATTGAGTGGAAGGAAAAAGTCCCCCCTATGGAAGAAATAGAAGTAACGAAGAATGAAATATTGACACACTTGGGTAATTTTGATGTCAGAAAATCGCATGGGCCAGATGAAATAGCAAACTGGATTCTGAAAGAATGTAGGAATGAACTGGCAGACAAAATACATAGCATAATAAGCAGTTCCTTAAAAGAAGGAAAAGTTCCAGAAGATTGGAAAAAAGCAAATATAGTACCTATATATAAAGGAGGAAATAAAGAAGAACCTACCAACTATAGACCAGTCTCTCTAACAAGTACAATAGCAAAAATATGTGAAAGAATTATCAAAAGTAGATGGGTAAAATACTTGGAAAAAAACAACGTACTAAACCCAAGGCAATTTGGATTCAGACAAGGACGATCATGCGTCACCAATTTAATATGTTTCTATTCAAGACTAATAGATATAATACAAGAAAGAGATGGATGGGCTGATTGTGCATTTCTAGACCTAAAAAAAGCTTTTGACAAAGTACCACATAAGAAGTTGCTTAAGAAATTAGAATATGAAGGAGGAATACAAGGTAAATTGCTAAATTGGATGGAAGACTTTTTGCAAGAAAGAAAAATGAGAGTAGTGATAAGAGATCAGCACTCAAAATGGAATGAAGTGGTAAGCAGTGTCCCGCAGGGAACAGTTCTGGCCCCAATAATGTTTGCTATATATATTAATGATATGGATGAAGGAATTGAAAGCTATATGAGCTTCTTTGCAGATGATGCAAAATTACTGAAAAGAGTGAAAACTGAAGAAGATTGTGAATCACTACAGAGAGATCTAAATAAAGTACAAGAATGGAGTAGGAAGTGGGAAATGGAGTTCAATACAAAAAAGTGTAGTATAATGGAATTTGGAAAAAGCAAAAACAGAATAACAGGATCATGGGATTTGGGAGAAGAAGGAATAAAAAGAGTAGAAAATGAGAGGGACCTGGGAGTCATTGTTATGAATAATATGTCACCTGAGAAACATATAAATAAGATTTTTGGAGAAACTTATAATTTAATAAGAACAATCAAAGTGGCATTTACATACCTGGATGAAGAAATGGTGAGGAAAATCCTAATCACCCTGATAAGACCAAGATTGGAATATGCAGCAACGATATGGTCACCAAGTACAAAAAAATGTATAAAAAAACTTGAAAGAATACAAAGAGCAATTACTAAACTGGCACCAACACTCTCAAAACTATCATATGAAGAGAGACTACAAAAACTTAAACTACAGACACTAGAGCAAAGAAGAGAGAGAGGAGATTTGATAGCTATTTACAGAATCATGAAAGGCATAGAAATTACTGATAGAGAGAATCTGATAAAATGGGATGACAGAAATACAAGAGGACACGGAAAGAAAATAAAAAAAGACAACTATAGAAGAGATTTGAAAAAGAACAGCTTTCCTCACAGAGCAATAGACAGTTGGAACAAGTTAGATGAGAAAGTGGTGTGTGCAAAAACAATACATGAATTTAAAAATAGTTTAGATAAAATGTGATATGAAGACGGGACCTCACGAGCATAGCTCCCCTTCCCGTAAAATACAACTAGGTAAATACAACTAGGTAAATACACACACACATCTATATATATATATATATATATATATATATATATATATATATATATATCTATATATATATATATATATATATATATATATATATATATACAGACATGACATAATTGAATAGATACTAAGAGAAATCGTTTAATTTAATAAACAAGGAATTTATAGAATTTAAATGCTTATAAATGGTCACAATGTGAATAACTAATACTTGGCTGACATTCCCTGTTTTTTTTCAATGCAAGGATCCTTCTAGGCATGCTAGTGATTAGTTCACGAATATCATCTTGAGGGAATTCTTGCCATGTTTCCCGTAGTAATCCTAAGAGCTCGGGCTTTAAAGATGACTTCTTGTACTTTTGCGAAGTTGTCGGTCTAATATGCCCCAGAGGTGTTCAATAGGGTTCATATCCGGGGACTGATTTGGCCATGGAAGTTTCCTGATCCCATTTTGGCTCAATCAATTTTGTGTTGCTTGAGGAGTGTGATAAGGAGCTCCAGCTTCCGTATATAGGAAGACATTTTTACTCATTCTACAACTTGAGAATATTGGAATGAGTCCTTCCTGTAATATAGCATATTTGCCTGAATTGATATTTCCTTGACACTCCACAGGCTCTGATCGATCATCACTCCAAATTGCATCCCACACCATTATTGAAATGCCTCCATATTTCACTGTTGGCTGTAGTCTCTTGAGATCAAACTCTTGACTACAGAATCTCCAGACCCACACTCTTCCACTGTCAGAAAATGATGCGAATCGTGACTTATCAGAGAAAATGACAGTGTTCCAAAAGGCCACAGGTCTCTCCACCATCTCAACAGCCCAATCCTTTCAGCGTTTGATATTGGCTGGACGAAGGAGTGGTTTCCTACTTGCAGCTCTGCCATAATAACCCAGCTTGTGAAGATACCTGACAGTTGTTCTGGGACTGACATCAGCTTGTGCTTTATGTCAGAGGCCTTGGAACGTGGATCCTCTTCGACATTTCTTTTGACAAGACGTAAGGTTCTTTCTGAGGGCCCAGGACGACCTGAATGAGGTTTTATGCCCTTTCTCTGGTGAATTGTACGATCACTCTATTAACAGTAGAAAGGGGTATTGACAGATTTTCAGATATTTTGCATTGCGTCCACCTTCATGTTGACCCATAGTACGACCTCGCTGAAATTCAGATAGGTCTACTGCTCCTTTGGTTCGTGGCATGCTTGATTATTCTTGTATGTAATCTGAAACATAAATCAAGGTAAATATAATATACTAGGTAAATTTGAATAACAATAAGCATTAAATAAGAGCAGAAATACATTTTTCTTGGTGTCTATTCAATTCTGTCATGTATATATATATATATATATATATATAAATATATATATATATATATATGTATATATATGTATATATATATATATATATATCTGCTTCAGCACTGCTGGTATTCGTATATCCTATTGTTCTTCACTTGTTTTCCATCTTCTGTTGATGTTCTCAAATTCTTCTTTCTCCTTATCGTCTTCACCAATTTCTTACCCTTTTCCTGACCCTCTCGCCTCCCTTCCCCCTTGGATTCCCCCTTCCCCCATCCTCTCCCATTCTCCCCCCCCCCCTCTCACGTCGTCGCCACGGGTGCACTCTAACCTTCAGAGCGACACGAGTGAGTGGGCAGCTCACACCCACACACCCACGCGCTTGTTACACGAACGTACGAACTCACACAACTCGCACACAGAACATGCACACACACACACACACACACACACACACACACACACACACACACACACACACACACACACACACACATTAGATGAGGCAACAATGTTTACAAAAACTATACAAGAATTTAAGAACAAACTTAATGCTGAAAGATACAAAGACGGGTCACTACGAGCATAGCTCTCTTCCCTTATAATACAGCTTGGTAAATACAACTAGGTAAATACAAACGCACACACGCAGAATCGCCCCTGATTAGATTATGTAGCAAAAAGACTTAAAAGCTGGCATGCAAAAATCAGCCATCAAAGTGGTCCCTCGCCAAGTAGAAAGCTCGTACGAGCAAAGTTGAAAAAAGATGGACATATTGATATTGGAAAAGAGAAGAGAGAGCGTTGAAATGATTACCTTCAGAGCCTTCAAAGGAGTGAGCAAATTTGGCAGAGAAGATCTCTTTTTATGGGACGAAAGAACATTGATGTGGTGTGTTAAGAAAATGAAGAAGACAGGTTGTTTGAAGAATGTCAAATAATGGTTTCACGTAAAGATGCATCGGCTTGTGGAGTAAGCCACTATAGATGAAGAAATGGTCCGCTCAAAAAAGGCAAGTTAATTCTGATTTAGGTTTTACCCATGGAAACACAGAGGAAGGATCCATAAACGTAGTTCTTTTTCTTGTGTAATGGAATTCAGTAAGTGTACGGAAACACACACACACACACACACACACACACACACACACACACACACACACACACACACACACACACACACACACACACACACACACACACAGTGGTGATCTCAGTTGTATTTGGCAATTCTATTCGGTTCCATATGATTTTGTTTTGAACTGAAATTTGTAAAACGATATATTATGAATTAATCTCTACCTCGCCCCAGTACATTTGGTAAATATAGTTGATCGTGCGCAAGCAGGCCTGATACCAGTTCACGGGATTTTTTTTTTCCCAACAAATTTGTAATTTGGTAAGTCTATCAATTACCATTGAGTGTAGCACCCCCGGTGCTTCTTGGATTATTATTGTTATTATTATTATCATTATTCGTGGTGGTGGTGTTGTTGTTATTATTAATACTATTATTATTATAATTATTATTGTTATTATTGTTGTTCGTGGTGTTGTTATTAATACTGTTATTATTGTCTTTATTATTATTATTTCTATTATTATTATTATCATTATTATTATTATTATCATTATTATTATCATTGTTATTATTATTATTATTATCGTTATTATTATTATACAAATGAATACAAACAAATACAAAGGAGATGCGAAAGGCAACAGACCTATTGGTCCTTTCTCGCGAATTGGAAGGGGGACGTAAACAGTGGAAATAGTGAAGAACCACTGACTTGATTTACGTGTATGAGCTCACAATGCTGAGAAATAAGTTAGATTGGGGTTGGACTATATGTACTATATGCATATATCTAGGTATTTTTTAAAAGTATCAGTTGTATTTAAACTTACTATTGTTATGTCTCTCTCTGCCTCTGTCTCACGCTTTTCTACATTGGCAAGAGATGTTTATTTCTAATATGACCAAATGCCCCCTCAGTAAACGACGCTCAACAGCAGTCCTTGTCAGCATCTACTTCCCCGTACCACAGTCTTTAACCTCCATAAACATTTACATATTTACTAGCGTGCTTATGTAAGCGCATTTAAACCCACATGCACATGTCTCCAGAACATTTTGTAATACATAAAATCGTTGTTAAGCTTTTGCCTACGCCAACACACTCTATATAGCTACCCACATACTTCAGGATTCAAAAGCATCTCCCAGAATGGAGTGAACATCTCGCTATACCAATAGATTTCCGTTTGTCTTTGTTTCTGAATGTTTCACTTTATTATGTGAACCAGTTTTTCGTGTGTGTGTTGAAAGTAGGATTAACATTTGAGTGAGAAATAATAGAAAAAACAAACAAACAGAACTATACAGAAGTACTTTTATTCTCTTAACGTTTCGGTAAAAGAAAAAAAAAGAAAAGTTGATGGCTCCAGTGTGGTACACAGGATACCACACAACGGATGCTTCCAAACAAAACTATGATTAGTCATCAAGCGGCATGAGAAAGGGCATATATGGACATAAGAATTATCTCAAAGAAGACAGAACACAAAATTAGTTGCTTGTTCACGTGAAAAAACAAAAACATCTCCAGGATTGGCGAAATGTGAATACATTAATCAAAGAACTTAACAGGATAACAAGAACATAAGAACGAAGGATACTGCAAGAGACCATAAGGCCTACATTATGCAGTGCCATGTCCATTACTACCTAACATCCCTATTCATAAAGTTATCTAACCTTCTCTGAAAAAAACAATAGTTTCTGCGCTTAGTACATGGTTACTAAGTAAGGCCAAAAGAGTGGAAACAGCAAAGATCAGCACAGAACCTAACAATCCCATAGGGATGATTCCTTCCTGGGCACAACCATTAGGCCTTATTCACATTAGCGGTTAGAACCGCCGGAAACCGCGGCGGTAGCGCATAGTCAAAGAAAACCTCCGCGGTCGTGTGTGAACGCCTCCAGTGACTCATATTGTAATTAAACCGCCGCAGTTCAAACCGCTAGTGTGACCAGGGCCTTGAAGAGGCAAACGGAGGCTGTAGATTGTGTTTTGTCTGTAAGAATTGGCTTTTGAATTATTTTGATACAGATTCTAGCCTATTGTTCTCATATTCTAGGTTTTCTGTTGAGATCAGTTTGAGACAGATTTTGTGTTTAATCTTTTTTTCTTCTTTTTTTTTGTCAATAAGGCTGGTGTCATGAAACGCGAAAGGTTTTGAGAGTATTTTAACCAGGGGGAGATGGTGATCGCCAGGTGAACTTTCAAACGTAATCTGGCCGTACCTGTCGAATGTAGGTTGTGTGTCTTAAAGGGGGATAACTTTAGATATGCGAATATTTAAACCTGTATTAGGCTATTCACTTTGTACTTCTGTTTTAATGTGTACTTAATCTGGCTTTTGCACTGTGACCTCATTTAGCTTTGGGGGAGGAAAACCCAATTGGCGGTAGATCACGAGGAGGGGGGTTGGAATCGGACATGTCAAACGGATTCTCCCATCACCTTTCCGTTTCCTTGTGGAATACGTCTTCAGACATCGTTTCTTCTACATTTTTCTTCGTCGCCGTCGTGGTTCGCGAGGCCTTCAGAACAATCGATTCTTTTAGCTCGAGTTTCTCTCGACTGATGAAGAGGTTTTCGTCTCCGTAAAATACGCGGATAAATTTGCTCTTATTCTTTTTGGGAGAAGTATATCTTCTTGACATCACTCCAACTTTATGCACTTTAATGTACATTCACCTTTCTTGAACAAATGATTTTTGTAAACGAAGTAACAAAAAGTAGAAAACATACTTCTGGATTATCTATCGGCACTTTTTACTTTACGTTTTGATCGATAACCCACAAGGTTAGGTTAGGTGTGGCCCCCTAGGTCGGGTTAGGTTAGTTGGGATAGATTTTTGCAATTTGTAAAGCGCTCTCTATTTATTTACTGTTATCATTATAAACACACACACACACACACACACACACACACACACACACACACGTGTGTGTGTGTGTGTGTGTGCGTGAGTGCATGCGTGCCTACGCCCGCGTTTTTTTTGTTCGGGTATACTGTATATTACATATCAATTCATATGAATTCATGTGTGTATCTACTTGTGAATGTATGCATATGTATATCTTCTTATGTATAAATGAATACACAATGTCGGCATCGTCTGCATATTTGATTTTCCCAAGTGGATTGCCTGACGGACAATAAATCGTCATGACTGCCGTGTTCCTGTGGTGATTTAACATATTATCAAGGACAGATATTCTGGAAACTATTTTCAATAGTGCATAAAGTTTCCCCAAAATTTAACCATTCCCTTTTGCAATGAAGTATATATATATATATATATATATATATATATATATATATATATATATATATATATATATATGTATATATATATATATATATATATGTATGTATGTATGTATAAATTGGCACTTTCACGATTAGACATTTTAAAGTGAAAATGGGTAAATGAATCATGTAAATAAATACATAGGTATATGAATGAATAAATAAATCATAAATAAATAAATAATATATAAGTAAACAGATGAATAAGTAAATAGTTAAATAATGAATAAATAGATGAATAGATATTTGAAAGAGCACAGTAGCTGCAACTAATCACCCCAAGCAGTGAAAGTTCGAACTGTTATCGTCGGTTGTCGACTAAGGGGGGGGGAGGGAGAGCTAGGTGACTTGCGTCAGACGACATGGCGCATGCTCAAATGTGATTATCTCTACCGCGAAGAAGAAACGAAATAATCCACGATGTCATCGGCTCTCAAGGGTTCAAGGTAAGGCTGTGACAATCCTTTCGATAACAACAGAGGGCGAAGGCCTTCCTGGTGCTGCGTTGGCAGAGGACTTACATAAGTATAAGGACACAAGAACCTTCCATGACTATAATTATCAATGCCTCACTGGCAGCCATTTTGACGCCCGGGAAAGACTTGAAGTTGTGTTCTTTGGAAACTATTTTATGTAAACAAACTGAGTTTTACGAACCTTAACGACAGACACACGAAGTGATACAGGAACTTGGAGGGGTACACTAATGGAATATCCTTGTCAGTCGATTAACTCTCAACTTATTCGACGGAAGCTTTCTCACAGCTGAATAAATTCGACTGGCTGTAGGGGCGTGGGGGTTTGTGGTATAACAATGAAGGAAATCGCCGGCAGCAACAAAAACAAAACTATATGTGCTCTCAGCTATAGAAGGAGGCTAGATGATGTACATCTAACTCCTTTATTACCTCCTCACCGAAAGCATCTCTCAATGAAACCGCATGGCGATATACAGATAAAAAGGACAAGTACCCTCCTCTACGAAAGGAACTGAACGAAGGGAATTTTTCTTCTGGTTGGTGCAATATATATATATATATATATATATATATATATATATATATATTTATTTACACACACACATACAATTACACACACACACACACACACACACACACACACACACACACACACACACACACACACACACACATATATATATATATATATATATATATATATATTAACAGCCACAATGCACTTTAATTGTAATCTATCAACATCGGGAGACCGAATAGAGGCCGACATGCAGAAATTGAAATGCGTTACTACCGAGGACTCGAACTCAGCAATCACATGATAAGTCCCGTAGTAACTTACCAACTACACTATCAAGATATATATATATATATATATATATATATATATATATATATATATATATATGGGTTAGGGCGTCGTTACTTTCGATTGAGATCGAGGTGATGGCGGTTCAAACCCTGTCATCGGCGAGTTAGACTAAGGGCATTGTTAATTAAATCCAACGGTAAAAATACGCTGAAAGGGGCACCATCGTAGCCTCCTAAAAGGGGGGGGGGCTTGTGTTGTGACTTAAAACCAAATCATCGTATGTGTGTGTGTGTGTGTGTGTGTGTGTGTGTGTGTGAGAGTGTGTGTGTAATATGCATATCTGTATATATAAATATATATATCTATATGTATATATATACTGCATATACATATATATATATATATATATATATACATATATATATATATATATATATATATATATATATATATATATATATATATTGGAAGTGACGATTGACGTTATCTACACCTTGCATAAATGTAAAGCCATAGGGTGGTAAATTGCTGACAAATGTATTGCAGTTTTGGCGTATCAAAATTGAGTCATTATATAAATACTGGTAGCGCGTAAAATTTCCAGTTGGCATGGTGGGTATAAACAGTGTAGTATAGGATTGTGAATATGATGTAAAGTGACTGAAATTTCACGTCAGTTAGTATTTCGTATAATGCATGTGGTCCCCCCCCCCCGGGGGTTATTTTGTCATGTATTACTCACTTGGTGCCCGGGAAATAAAATGAAGATACACAAAGACATTGAATGGAATGAACATCCCTCAGAGGATGTAGCGTTTGTCGTTTGGTTGTTTCGTCTGCGTGTTTTATTTGTCTACTTTAGTAATATGTTTACTTCATTATTATTTTTTCCAAACTCGTTATGGATCGACAGGTCTCCTGTCGGTATGCTTTGCAAAACTGTAAATGGATGAAAAAAAAAACAACAATGAATAGATAAAAACACTAGTATTATCTGCAAGAGTATCGGTAAATTCCATCTACCTACAGAATTGCATTGTCACCATACCTCATCCCTGCTACAGCCTGTTATTGTCCTCCTCGCACGAGATTCCTTAGAGATCTCCTCCGACCTTGACGACAGTCTGACGGAAGATGTCGTTATCGTTAACAAAACAATGATACTCAAGCCTCAAAATAGGTTATGACTCACACTGCATTTATATCAGAATACTGAATATGGTTGTTATGATCAGTGACCCTGTTTGGGTAGGAGCAGGGGAGAAATAACGTCCCCACCCCCCCATTCTCCTCATTGGAAACTGGGGGACAGAGTATATAATGTTTTACCCTATTCTTGGACAGTTATTTATTGATCAAATTCAATTTTTTGCTCAATATTCCCAAAGTGAAGATGGCCGAATGTATAGGAATTGAAGCGTTTTAATATAACACGATCGTATAGTATGCATAACATCACTTTGCGCGGAAATCTGCCAAAGTCGTCTGCTATGTCACTAGCCAGCTGGAGTATAACGAAATAGTTACGAATTCTGATCAGTTGTTGATATGTTGATCTGCCAAATAGATGCGACATCCAGCTGTTGATCAAGTTCTGGAAGTTGATATTGAACATTTTTCATAGCAGTGAATTATGGGTAGGATGTCGCAACCTTGACATCCATCTGTGTCAATAATTTCATGAGCACTGGCAATGGAGTATAGTACTGGTCGAGGCTTTGGAATACACTGGGGAAAAAATTAGATACTGTATTATTTGGTTACTCTGTTTTATTGATTGATTTATTAGTAAATTTATTTATTTCTTAATTTATTTTATTGTATTTTATTTTATTAGTAGTATTTTCCTTTCATTTTTCTTAGCCGACCTCATTATGGGCAAGCATACTTTGTCACTGCAACCAATTGTAAAAGTTTGCTCTCATCTCAAGGACTTGGAGTTGGTGGTGGTGAATTGGAAGAATTCAAAGAAGTACAAAAAAAAAAAAAAAATTGCTATCTACCACCGGTTTCCTCTAGACAATGTCGAACCTCCAACACCGTCGCCCTTGTATCGTCTACTAGACTGAATAGAATTAGTCACCGTTTCCAAAACAAAGTTCATATTTGGCGTCGTCCGCTTGAAGAGGATAATTGAGATATAATCCCTTTAATCTGAGGCCCTGCCCTATACTGATTGAATTAGACCGGCGGTAGTCGACCCGGGTCTTATTAATTGAGGTGTCAGGGGCGTCGACGGGTTATAATGTCGACAATTCAGAGATGAGAGACTCGACAGATTTACACCCTGAAGGACGCCTTTCTTTCTGGTTTTCCGTGTTAGATCTCTATCTGTAGCTGCGTGTTTCTGAAGGACAATATTCTCGAGAAGAATCACCGCATTGCTGGAAATATACTTCATGGCAACAACGGTAAGAAGGTCATTGTGCATACAAATGCTGATCATAAACCCCAACCATCCATCATCTTTTACCTGACATTTGTCTAAAACATTTTGTCGGGCATTTTGTCACAATAATTTAAACACTCCTCTTTCGTGTAAGACGTGTGTGCTTTAGACAATTATTTTCGAATTTTAGCCTAAAGTTTGAACGCAATGTGACCGCTATTTTTAAATAAAATTGCCAGATTTTTTTTAATTGTATCAAATAGATCGCATGAAAGACAGAACCGGGGATATGTCAATAACCCAGTCTACATTTGTATCCCTGAAAAGATGGGTTTCACAATCAACAATGGTTGATGAAATTATGACAAAATGAATGAAGATATATTTTAGGACACTTCATTCCATCGTTTGATTATTATCTCTTTAAGATATGGTAATATATGCATAGCACTTTCAGTGGTGCCTGGATTTTATTTCCCAGGTGTTGTTAATGATTATGATCTTAAGAAACCAACAAAAACATATTCGTGTTCACTTCTGTCTCCGTAAAATTAAGGAGTGTTTCAAATTACTCTTAACAGGTTCTGTTGCACTTAACTCATGAAAAAAATCTATCAACCACATATTTTTCCTTAAACAGATTCTTTATTGTCCTTGTCCTTATATTCACCAAAGATTAGTAACTACACTAGCATTGTCTCCTCAGGATCTTCTACGACTAACGATTATCAAAGATGGCTATGCAGATAATCATGCAAATTGAAATTCCCGGCAGAGGCCACTCCCACAGTTAACGCTGCCCATTATCATCACCGCCATCATTGTACTGCCACTAACTACCTCGCAGCACCCACTTTTAGTACCGCTTACCTCACAATTATTACTCTCTCTCTCTCTCTCTCTCTCTCTCTCTCTCTCTCTCTCTCTCTCTCTCTCGTCTCTCTCTCTCTCTCTCTCTCTCTCTCTTCTCTCTCATCTCTTTCTCTCTCTCTCTCTCTCATCTCTTATCTCTCTCTCTCTCATCTCTTCCTCTCTCTCTCTCTCTCTCTCTCTCTCTCTTATCTCTCTCTCTCTCTCTCTCTCTCTCTCTCTCTCTCTCTCTCTCTCTCTCTCTCTCTCTCTCTCTCTCTCTCTCTCTCTCTCTCTCCTTGAACATCTCCTTTACCATCTCTGTGACTCCATTCTCTTCGGTATGATATTGTCCCCAAGGATAGATGCGATGTTTATTTACAATAAAATGTTATTTTTTTACTCCCCGTTCCCTCCCTCCTTCTCTTCCTCCCCCTCTTCATCTCCCCCCCCTCTCTCTCTCTCTCTCTCTCTCTCTGTGTGTGTGTGTATTTACCTAGTTGTATTTACCTAGTTGTATTTTACGGGAAGGGGAGCTATGCTCGTGGGGTCCCGTCTTCATATCTCATTTTATCTAAACTATTTTTAAATTCATGTATTGATTTTGCACACACCACTTTCTCATCTAACTTGTTCCAACTGTCTATTGCTCTGTGAGGAAAGCTGTTCTTTTTAAAATCTCTTCTATAGCTGTCTTTTTTTATTTTCTTTCCGTGTCCTCTTGTATTTCTGTCATCCCATTTTATCAGATTCTCTCTATCAGTAATTTCTATGCCTTTCATGATTCTGTAAATAGCTATCAAATCTCCTCTCTCTCTTCTTTGCTCTAGTGTCTGTAGTTTAAGTTTTTGTAGTCTCTCTTCATATGATAGTTTTGAGAGTGTTGGTGCCAGTTTTGTAATTGCTCTTTGTATTCTTTCCAGTTTTTTTATACATTTTTTTGTACTTGGTGACCATATCGTTGCTGCATATTCCAATCTTGGTCTTATCAGGGTGATTAGGATTTTCCTCACCATTTCTTCATCCAGGTATGTAAATGCCACTTTGATTGTTCTTATTAAATTATAAGTTTCTCCAAAAATCTTATTTATATGTTTCTCAGGTGACATATTATTCATAACAATGACTCCCAGGTCCTTCTCATTTTCTACTTTTTTTATTCCTTCTTCTCCCAAATTATATGATCCTGTTATTCTGTTTTTGCTTTTTTCAAATTCCATTATACTACACTTTTTTGTATTGAACTCCATCTCCCACTTCCTACTCCATTCTTGTACTTTATTTAGATCTCTCTGTAGTGATTCACAATCTTCTTCAGTTTTCACTCTTTTCAGTAATTTTGCATCATCTGCAAAGAAGCTCATATAGCTTTCAATTCCTTCATCCATATCATTAATATATATAGCAAACATTATTGGGGCCAGAACTGTTCCCTGCGGGACACCGCTTATTACTTCATTCCATTTTGAGTGCTGATCTCTTATCACTACTCTCATTTTTCTTTCTTGCAAAAAGTCTTCCATCCAATTTAGCAATTTACCTTGTATTCCTCCTTCATATTCTAATTTCTTAAGCAACTTCTTATGTGGTACTTTGTCAAAAGCTTTTTTTTAGGTCTAGAAATGCACAATCAGCCCATCCATCTCTTTCTTGTATTATATCTATTAGCCTTGAATAGAAACATATTAAATTGGTGACGCATGATCGTCCTTGTCTGAATCCAAATTGCCTTGGGTTTAGTACGTTGTTTTTTTCCAAGTATTTTACCCATCTACTTTTGATAATTCTTTCACATATTTTTGCTATTGTACTTGTTAGAGAGACTGGTCTATAGTTGGTAGGTTCTTCTTTATTTCCTCCTTTATATATAGGTACTATATTTGCTTTTTTCCAATCTTCTGGAACTTTTCCTTCTTTTAAGGAACTGCTTATTATGCTATGTATTTTGTCTGCCAGTTCATTCCTGCATTCTTTCAGAATCCAGTTTGCTATTTCATCTGGCCCATGCGATTTTCTGACATCAAAATTACCCAAGTGTGTCAATATTTCATTCTTTGTTACTTCTATTTCTTCCATAGGGGGGACTTTTTCCTTCCACTCAATCTCTTCAGGTTGTATATTTTCCCTTGTAAACACTGATTTAAAATGTTTGTTCATAATTTCTGCCATTTCCATTTCCTCAGTGTATTCAACTCCTCCTTGTCTTAATTTCTCTAAGTCCTGTTTGTTTTTCAGTTTATTGTTTACAAATCTGTAGAATAGTTTTGGTTGATCTTTACACTTTTCTATAACATCTTTTTCATATTTTCTTTTTTCCTCTCTGCACTTTTGTACATATTCATTTCTATAACCAGTATATATTTTCCATTTTTCAGGTCTTCTGTCTTTTTTCCATCTGTTCCAGGCTTTGTCTCTTTTGTCCTTTAACTCCCTACAACTTTTGTTGTACCAGCATTTTACATATTCTTTTTCTTGTTTTTGTCTTGGGACATACTTTTCCACTCCTTTTTTGTAAATTTTTGTCAAAATATTCCATTTCTCTTCCACTGTTGTTTCTTCTTTGTATATTTCTTCCCAGTTTTCTTGTTGGAAGAATTCTCTTATTTTATCAAAGTTTGTTTTTTCATACATCATTCTTCCTTTTCTATATTGTTCATTTCTTTTCATATATTTTTCTTCATTAAGTTCCAGTTCAATCAATATGTGGTCACTTTTACCTATTGGTGTTTTATATTCAATCTTATCTACTATTCTAGGTTCAGATGTAATTATTAAGTCTAGCCTCGATGGTTCTTCTTCATTTCTATACCTAGTGTTCTCTTGTATCCATTGTGTCATTGAATGGTCAGTAATCATCTCAAGTAGAGCATTTCCCCATGAGTCATCACCACTCTTTACTGTCATTTCTTCCCAGCAGATTTCTTTGCAATTAAAGTCGCCCATCATAACTATTCTTCCTCCGTCTTCCATTATTTTGGTTAATTGCTATCTTTGTGTCCTCTAACATACTTTTATGTTCACTCTCCTCCCATGAGGCTGTTTTCGGAGGCACATAATTGATCACAAATTTTCTGCTCTTCTTATCTCGGTCTTTCCACTTCTATCATAATCATCTCTACTGTATTCTTTCCATATATGACACTTTTCACGTTTATATCCCTCTTAGTCAGGAACATAATTCCACCCCCTTGTTTTTTCTCTCTGTTTCTAATCCAATAATTGTATGTATCATGTCCTACACTGTTGGGTGGTAGTGGGCCTTTTAATTTTGTTTCTACAATTCCCATTATGTCCGGTTTTTTTTCTTTCAAATAATCATTCAGTTCATTCAATCCTGTTATCAATCCATCTATATTTGTGTAAGACACTCTTAGTTTTCTGCCACTTCCATTGTATTCTCTGTTTCCCTTATGTTTTTCTTTAGTATGTCGAACTGCTTTATTTTCATGTTCACTACTCTCCAATAGAATCTCTCTTTCTCTGACTCCGTTCTTTCCTCGTTTTTTGCCTTAGCTTCAATTCTTTTCTGCTTTTCTGCCTCTCTTTCCTCCTTATTCATTTCTCTTTTTATCCATACCTTTTTATATTGATCATTTGTTGCTAGTTTCCCTGTCTTGGATAGAATTTTCTCTGCTGTTGTTTGTGACCTGAATTTAATCTTAATTGGTCTGGTCTTATCTGTACTATATTTTCCGAGTCTGAATTTTTCCTCAATTTCCTTTATAATTTCTGGTTCATCTTCCTGGACTAATTTTAATAAACTGCTTACTCTTTCATTTTCCTCCTTGATTCTTGCGGTTCTATCTGGGTTATGTTTCTCTTCCATTCCTAATATAATTATACATTTCTTTTTGTCAGCTAATTCTCTTACTATATTCTCCTTCTGTCTCATCACTTTAATAACTGAGTCTTCATTATGTTCTTTCAATTGCTGTTTGACTATGTCAGTGAATGAAACCTTATTCCCTTCTTGAGTTATTCTCCAATTTTTAGCTTCTGTAGCTATTTTCTCTTTGTTTTCATTACTATTCTTCTTCAATTTCTCATTCTCCTCCTTTACATTTCCTAACTGTCTTTTTAGGTCCTCTATTTCTTCAGTTAAGTTTCTGTTAGCCTTCTCTAGTTGTTTCAACCTTTCAATTCTTTGGAAAATGGAGTCTACGTTACCTAACTTACGCTCCAAGTCCTCGATCACCTTATCAACTCTCTCCTCTAGTCTTATCAGTCGGGGGGGGGGGGGGTTGTGTCCCCCCCACCCTCTTTAAATCCCTGGAACATATTCTCGTCACTTTCTTCTGTATTGCTCCTCTCTATACTTCTAATCTTTACATTTTTATTTGCCATTTCGTCATCACTGAGCTGGTCCGGTGGTCTTTTCATGTTGACCTTACGCCCGTCTGCCTGGGCCAAGTCCACCACATCCTCATTTCCTTCCATTTCCCCAGCAATCCCTCCCCCTCTCCTCTTTCCTTACTTTCCCACTACCTCACGAGCAATTTCCCCCCCCCCCTGCAAATACAAAAAGGCACTTCTCTTTGCGTTGGTATCCACAATCTGCACTTTTCTTCAGAGCGCTCTGCAAGCCGTCCTTTCGCTGAAAGTGTGTGTGTGTGTGTGTGTGTGTGTGTGTGTGTTCTTATATCCTTTACTTCTGATATATCGTTCACAAGGATAGAAAGTCTGGTAAGTTATTTTCGACAAATTCTGCCCTTTCTCCCTCTCCCTATCTCTCTCTCTCTCTCTCTCTCTCTCTCTCTCTGTGTGTGTGTGTGTGTGTGTGTGTGTCTTCTTAAATCCATCATTTACTACTGATATATCGTTCACAAGGATAGAAAACCTGGTTAGTTATTTCCGACAAATTCTGCCCTTTCTCCCCCCCTCCCCCCCCCTCTCTCTCTCTCTCTCTCTCTCTCTCTCTCTCTCTCTCTCTCTCTCTCTCTCTCTCTCTCTCGGTTTATCTATCTATTTATCTACCTTACTGTCTCTCCCCACTAACACAACTTTGTCATCACTCCTTGTCCCCCCCCCCCGCATTTACTCACACTTGAAAGATTAATCACCCGAAAGTCTCCTTCTGAAGTAGAGAAAATATGTATGACATGCGTAGGTAATCAAGACACTCGTTCTCCATATACTGAACAGTAAAATATAAATGTATGTTTTCTCATGGTTAGAAATATTACTGGACTTTCAGAGACATGAGAACCTAGCAATTTAGTTTTACGTTGTCGTATGAAGAGTGGAATTGAATTGCATAGATAAGAAAAAAAAATTAAGGTGCATGGCAGATTCCAGACGACTGAAAGAAAGCCAGTCTGATACCAGATTACGAAAGGATGGAACGAACTGTATGGTAATTAGTTTGCATAGCATCCCAATGAATGTAATATGGAAATCTAGTAATCATTATAAGAAAATATAAGAAAACCAGCAAGAAAATGTAGGGGAAAGGGCAGTGTGGGTTTAAAAAAAATGGAACATCTCTATGGAAGGGATGCCGAAGCGAAAAAAAATAAGAATTGACGCCACTGAGTGTTGCCAAAAATGGGAATTGAAACACTTACTGTTTGGAGGCGATATAGTAGCACTGTGAGGCAACGAAGAAGTGTTGTTGCAGGAGATAATGCACACCTTCAGATAGAAGAGAAATTTGGAAATGTCTACAGTCGTAAATGTGAACAAAATACATCCAGTTTGGGTAAATGTCAGTGAGTTTACGCCAATAAATGCGTAGTTCTACCCGAAGCTATCACCTTTGGTTCATGTGTAGGATATAGTCAAGGCAAGTGGTTGAAGGGAATCGAACCCGTGTGTTCATAAAGCAAGTGTGGAAACTGGGCAGGCCATAACACGCATATCTTCATGGTGTAAGTCCGTGGGCAAGTGAATACTTTCTAGGCTAATTTGCAAAAGATGCAGTTTCATCCTCACGCCAATGACCAAGCAAATGTGCGCTTGCTCGTGCCTGCAGGTATTCAAGAAAATGCCTTCACGTTTTCGTCTAAGGTCAGCCATGCCTCGTGCTTATGATCAAGCATTTTCCACTACATATTCGTGCAGGATAACGAAAAAAAAACACACACATACACACTCTGAACTCTTGATACTTGCGCACTTGAAAGCTGTGGATTTAAGATGAAGGTTTATTGTCAGATAATTGAAAATAATCTGAGATGAAAAAAATAAAGTAAATGCGTATTTTGAAATGCACGAGCAAGTTCGTTTCTTTCCCGCCAAAGATAAGGTCTATAGGGAGCCCTAAGTAAAAGAAAATAAGATTTTTTTTTTTCGGTGTCCAGGAACGTCGAAATGTCGACACTGAAATGGACGATGTTTGCAAATGTTGATCTCCCCCCAATTACTAACCATCAGCTCTAAGATAGGACTTGCTTTGGTTTGTTGTGTGCTACCAGACATTAAGTCAATATAGCACATTAAGAAGGGGTAGAGAGGGGTCTATGGGAGAGAAAATTGTGAAAGAAAATACAAGAAAAGACCAGACATAAGGATGGCACTCCCTACCTGTGAGAGGCCCGAGTTTAATAGCAACAACTCACGCTGAAAAAAAGTAATTGATAACGAAACTAAAAGCATATTTGCACCTTGCATACCATTATTATGCCTATGCCTCAACGTATGTGCATATGTGATCCGAAGAAAATACTGTAAACAATTTTCCATGTCAACCGAGGTGAATGAAGCGGTTTTTTTCGTAATTTATGATGATATACATATGTGAACATCGGCTTCGATAAACACTTAATAATTCTGATACTAAATAAATTCTTTTCTCGTCAAAGATCACGAACAAAACAAATTCGGTAGACGCCAACAATGCGGTTAACGCCCAACGCAATGCGCTCAACGAACAAAAAAGGCGGGAACAATGGCTACCAAACGACAGTTTAAAGACAACGACCGACAGTTCTTGGCATTGTATAAACAAACATTCATAGTTAATGCAGGTGGCAACAACACTTACCTTCCCTCCACAACGTCTACGTGTGCTCCGATATCGTCCCTTATCTTCGACAATATTACACATCACGGCCAACAAGAGCAAACCAAACGGATATACAGCAACTGGTGAATGCTCAAAGAAGCCCTAAACGGCAAAAGAAAGGGATGACTTTAGTAGAAAACGGTTAATGACTAGAAAGATAAAGGAGTTATGTTTTCTGCATTTCTCATGGTTGCCGGCGAAATGATTATGAGATATATTGATTAAAGAGTAATGCAGCTTTCACCTCATGTATACCTTCTTCCAAAGAATATGTGCAGGTGATTGGAGAATGGATACATACATTGTATGTGTTCATTTATTCCTGTATATATTGTTTGGCCTACGTGCAGAAGATACGATGGGAGGTATAATTAATTCTATTTGATAAAATTCTCGTAATTATTGGACAAAATTAATTGTAAGAACTTGACTTAACAGATATTTGCTGTTTATGCAAACTAACAAGGCTCCATGCCCCCTAAAGCCCGTGAATGAGAAGGGGTTATTGTATTTATACAATGAAATTCACGTATCAACCCGTGCCATATACATATACAGTTCTACCCAAGACTTGTTCTACCTACAGCCTAACGTTCTAGCTAGGGCTTTTATTGTGCTATGATAATTTAGTTATCTGGAGCCTACATAGGTCTGTGTTCATGAAGCCATATTTATGAAAGTATATCATGACCAATGATGCAACTACCCGTGACTTTTGTCATATATTATGTGGTTAAACGCATGATTTGCGTTTCTCGTCCTTTCACACACACACACACACACACACACACATAATGTATATATATATATATATTATATATGTATATATGATATATATATATATGTATATATATATTTATATATATATGTATATATATGTATATGTAAATATATATATATATATATATATATATATATTATATATATATATATATATATATATATATTCTGCCCTTTTCGAGCTGTTTTCTCCTCTAATTGAAGAATAAATTATTCATTTGAAAGGCAGACTCTTGAGAGTCTCCATTTTGGCCTTGAATAAAGTCGTAAACCTTGAGGCAGAATTAGTACATCTATGGAGGGCAACAACGCAGCGGAGCATCATTAGATCTCTTCACGGACCAAGCGCATTGCAACTTCCTGCCTCATAGTAAACCATCAAACCCCTTCAGAAGACGTTCTCTTTCTGTCGTTTCAGTAAAACCACACGGCGCTAGACAGGTTAAAACCTGAAAGACTTTGCTTCCTGTGAACGAGTTAAGACAGATGCTGCGTTGTCGGTGTCAGAAAGCGACACAGTTGGTACGACTGTTGGATTTGGACCTTGCTTGATCAAGACTACCGAGAATAGTAGCAAAACACGGAAAACGTATTTCACATATTTGATTTTCCGTAGTTTGCAAAGGAATGGCGATGTGGGCAGTGATTCCAGAGATGTATACAAGTTTCTTCATGTCACTTTGGTCAAGATGGTGGAGATAAATAAATTAATTAATGAAAATAAATTAAATTGCCACTGCTGTTTTTTATGACCTTCCGAATCATGGACGAAACGTCATGTTCGTGCAGGTCATTAATGACTCGGTAAATACTGTTTATCCATGCGATGAATTTTCAAAACTGCGTCCCATTTTGTTGAGTTTTCAATTATCTAACGCATCCTTCCTTGTTATTAATGTAGATATTTTTATATAATGTAAATGGTAACCAAAACGTAATTTACTCATAACCCCAACATAACCTCTTTCAAATATTTCAGAAATAGATTCATGAAGAATAATATTAAGATAGATTTTTAAAATATTAAGATACATTCGCAGCTAATAAGACTAAGATACATTTTTATAAATATTATTAAGATACATTCGTAAAGAATAGGATTAAGATCATATAAATGCCACTAGAGGGATTGTGGTGCAGTATACATCGACTTCTATATACAGACGTATCGCCCTGAAAAGAGTGCTGTAACGCCAAACTATTTCGATCTTTACAAGATGGTTGTTGAAGGTTTAAAATCATCAAAATAATCGGATCTATTCCTTTTAGTCTCTCTATGTTGACATTTGTTTGGAAAAAATCAAGATGATAGTGAAAAAAATGAGATTCCATCAGTCATTAAAAAAGGCCAGCAAATTCACACCTTCACATGTACATTCATACATCAACTCATAAATCAAAACAGTCGTATAATCACAGTCATGTATCAACATATTCATATGTGAATATATTATTATATTGATATATTCATTCGAATGCTTAAAATTGTTGCGACACCTCTAGCATGTCGACGGCAACAGAAGAATTCTTCGCTGCTCGTAAGAGTGCATCGGAATGTGGCCAAGGAACAGCAGCAAATGACAGCCTAAGACCTAACAGGCGTCTGGTATGTGTATAGCATGGTAGCCCCGGCCACAAAGGTAGTATTGAGACCCCGTTGACAAGCAGAACCGAATGAAATAAGTAGTCGTTCGTCACAGCAAATTCCAGTGTGGAAGAAGTTATCCTCAAAACCGTATGTGACGTGTGTGTGTATATATATATATATATATATATATATATATATATATATATATATATATATATATATATATATAAATATATATATATATACTATACCACCCATGACCCATTGGGTAAAATAAAAAATTAAATTATACGTTGTTACTAAAATGGTCAATAAAATCTTTATTAAGACAATGTTCTATTCAGTAGACGAAGGCAGTGACTTGATTACTTATAAGTGAAATGCAGAAGATTGTGACGGCATGTTGTCGTTGCTTGGAACACTACGCATCATATGATTTATAGGGTTCGTAATATTTTAATAAACTCATTATGCCTTATAGATGCTAACTCAGGAGTTGGCTATACTTTTAGATACTGAATATGAAAAATGTGTAAGTATATATATAGATAGATATATGTATGTATGTTAGGTCAAATAAAAATTTAAATGATATGTTGTTATAAGAAGTGAAATGTAGATTGTGACGTCATGTCGTCGTTGCTTGGAACACTACACATCATATGATGTCGTGACGCCATGTCTCTTCTTCTGATTGGCTGGTCCTCAGCCGTGACGTCATATCTCTTCTGATCTCTTCTGATTGGCTGGTCCTCAGTCATGACGTCATATCTCTTCTGGTTGGCTGGTCCTCAGTCGTGACGTCATATCTCTTCTGATTGGCTGGGTGACGGTTTCAAGCAAGCAAGATAACAAACAATATTATCAGAGTTTTATAAGTATATAGATAATATCATACATATTTATTATTTTATGATTATATCTTGGTGTATATAACCTGAGCTATGCCAATTGATACATCTATATGTTTTTTCTTTGTTTCTTTCTTTTTTACTTTGACCTTGGAGTGCCCAATCGTCTCTTATTTGTTTACTTATTTATTTTTTCGAACGTTTTATCTGCAAAGCTGGGAACCAATTTGGTCTCTGTTCTCTGTATTCTCTCATTCTCTCAATCTTATCCTTTACTTTTTGTGGAAACCATATCACCGTGTGTGTATTTACCTAATTGTATTACACGGGAAGGGAGCTATGCTTGAGATGACCCGTCTTCGTATCTTTCAGCATCAAGTTTTTTCTTAAAATCTTGAATATTGTTTGCACATACTGTTTCTTTGTGTGTATGTCTGTGTGTGCGTGTGCACGCGCGCGAGCGTGTGTGCGTGTGTGTGCGCGCGCGTTCATGTCAAAGCGTGGGTGCGCGCGTGGGTGTGTATGTGTGTGTGTGTGTGTGTGTGCGTGCGTGCGTGCGTTTGTTGGTATGTGCCTACACCCACGCTGTGCGCACGGACATACGAACACACGCCTGTGTGGGTGGGTAGGAGGAGACTGCGTGGGTGGACGGGTGTGTGACCCTGTGCCATGGGGGGCATGGTAGGGGGGTTAGGTTATTGGGTTGAAGGACAACGAAAAAGGCATGTAGGTGGTTTGGTCGTGTATGATTTTTATTTTCTTTTTCTTCTTGTACTCGTTCTACTCGAACGCTGTTGGATGTTTTCATGGTCCTCTTGTTTGTTTTGAATTCACTTGTGCTCCAGACATCACCCAACTCGGCTGTGTATGAACTCCACGTGCAAGAGCCCTCTTCGTATATAGACCGCGTGCATATGTGATATAATTTCCCCCAAAAGTTTACAAAAAATAATCTATGTACGGGTATCAAAACAAAGCCACATGTACAATGTTCCGTCTAAGATAATGGCTTGCGAGTATCTCTCTTTTCGTTGTTGCTGTAAAAAATGTATCCATATTGACCCACCATGCATATGCCACTTTCACTAAACCATATACGTGTTTTTTTTATTATTATTATCATTATTCTTGAGTCCATTTCCCTGTCATATTTCCTCGGATTTTTCTTCACCCAAAGTGTGCGTTCCTCTTGACCCATATTGGCTTTCTCTCGTATCTGCCACGTTGCATTTACGACAATGATTTCCCAGTCATAAACCTTATCTGACTATTACCGTGGGACCGAATATGAGGCACTTGTTGACCTCATTTTTTTTCCCTTTCGCCAGCTTCACATTGACCGCAAATAACCCTCTTGATGCTTCTGAGGACTTGTACATTGCTGTCAAGGAAAGTGTCGTACTCTGAACCAAATAAGTAAAACATCTAACTGGATTAACCCTGTAACCATTGTTTGTTAATCTATACGATTGTTCTGGAGGTGTGTGTGTGTTTGTGTTTGTATGTGTATTATGCTAAACACCACAGTGAAAGTAAATTAAATTTTTTAATCCAAGCGCTTTCGTGATAAAATCACGTCTTCAAGGATCACGAAAGCGCTCGGAATCAAAATTGTAATTTCCTTGTATTGTTGTGTTTAGTATAATTTGTGTTCACCTGTGCTTTGTGAAACTTGTATATATATATATATATATATATATATATATATATATATATATACATATATATATATATATGTATATATATATATATATGTGTATATATATATATATATATATATATATTGTGACATCATGACAGGTTTATGAATGGTAAGAATGGAAAGACACGATTGAGAACAAGAGACTTTATTCCTGTCTGAAGAAGCCTCAAAGGCGAAACCGGTCAGGAATAAAGTCTCTTGTTCTCAATCGTGTCTTTCCATTCTTACCATTCATATATATATATATATATATATATATATATATATATATATATATATGTATGTATGTATGTATGTATGTATATACATGCCAACCTTGACTCTATAGGGCCCTAGTGCCCACCACATGACACACTTGTTCTTTTGGACCCTCAAGTCACCGGGAGGCGAGACCGCTGAAATTCCAGATCTCTTGCACCGAGACGGTCCAGGCGTAGTAGTGCTTATTGGATGACAGAATTCAGTCTGTCCATGCATATGGCGGAGATATTAAGGTTTTGGAAAGTTTCATATACATTGCTAGTGTAGAGCATGACAGGGGTGGGTCATGTCAGGAAGTACTCTGAAGGATTGGCATTGCCCATGGGGTAATACAGTCGTTCACCTAGAGTATGTGGCGTTCTTTATATTTATGCAGGAAGACTAAGATCCAAATCTTCAGCTCCCTTCATTGACATGGACATTGAATGCTGACTTGAAGAGGCATCTCGACGTCTATGGTATGAAGTGCCCTCGAAGAGTCATGAAGTATCGCTGGAATGATTGGGTAAAACCAGAGATTGTACCGTGAAACTCAACCTTGGTCACTTGCCAGCATAATTCATGAACTTCAATTCCGGGTATATGGGCATGTGTAACCTGGTACTGATCCTATTCACAGGGTTGTCTCTAGAGTCTAGACAATCCTCAATGGAAGAAACGAAGGGAATGCCTCCGGAACTCGTGGCTTGGGCAAGTCGACAGAACCTGGAGAGAAATAACTAGTGGGGTCCTACATGGCTCGGTTTTGGTACCAGTGATGTTCCTCTAAGGCAGTGGTTCCCAAACTTTTTTCTGTCATTTCCCCCCTGCACCCAGTTCAACCATCCAGATTTCCCCCTTCATGTGTATGAGGGAAAGAGTAGTTAAAACACACTGTGACTATTTACTAATTTATTTTTCAAATGTACATATATACTGATAAACAGGCATTCTCTCTCTCTCTCTCTCTCTCTCTCTCACACACAGACATGAGAAAATTCATCGAGATTGTTTTAGTTCGTAGGTAGTATAATTATTTCCCCCTGGTAGCTTCAAATTTCCCCCAGTTTGGGAACCCCTGCTCTAAGTTAATGACATAATGAATGGAACCAACATTTATACCTATCAGTTTAATGGTGATGCCAATATCACTAGGAATGTGAAACATGAAAATTAGTTTAAGAAGTAACAGGAAGACCAAAGTAGGATATGTGATTGGAACCATAAAGGGAAAAATTAATTTCAGTGTATCGGAAATGAGTCTATCTACGTATACACCAAGGGTCCCCCCCCCCTTACAAGGAAGGTAGTCAAGTCAAAAGATACGTACCTACTCCCACCCAATTCACTCCCACCTATTCCACTCCCTCTCCACCACCCTTTTCATCCTTTTCCTCCTTCTCATCTTAGCTCCACATGAATGACGAGTCATCGTGGTATCCCACCTACTGCCCTGGGTCAGAAGCAATATAGGGAGATACAGCAAGACCGCCTCTTTTAATCGGTGACCCCCCCTCTCCGTCCCCCCTCATGCAGAAAAAGAGAAGACAGGGAGAAATCCCTTCGAAGTACGTCAAAATATTCACCCATAACATTCCTTACCCCCCATTCCCCGCCCCTCCCTTTGCATTAGAGTATCGTCTATATACAGCCATTCTGCACTCACCCCTATCTCTTGCCTTCTCATTTCCATGCTCAACATCCTCTTTCACCCCATTCATTCGTTTCATCCTCGGTCGTCCCCCTCAGGTTCACTCCACCATACTCTGCTCAAAGCCCTTTCACTCCATCCATCCATCTCATCCTCGGTCGTTCCCTCAAATTCACTCCATCATACTCTACCTTCCACAACTTTTGTACAAATATTTCTTCACTCATTCTTTCCATATGCCCAAACCATCCCAATACTCTTTCATCAGCCCTATCTGCCATCTTCTTTCTCCTTCCCTGCTCTCCTCATCATCTCATTTCTCTCTATCCAACCTGGTAACCCCTACCATACTTCTCAGATATTTCATCTCAAATACATTTAAGCTTTTCCTCTCTTCAAATCCAGGTCTCTACTCCATGCAATGCCGTCAGCACAATCACCCCTTCATATAATCTCTTTGCATCCATTCTCAGATGCCTATTTCTCATGACACTTTTTTAATCCCCCGAAGTATTTTCTTGATTCTCTGTCTATTATTTACTTCCACCTCCACACCCCCTTTCCTACCACATGCGACCACAAATACCTAAAACTATCCATTTCCTCCAGCCTCTCTCCTTTAAGACTTCTTCCAATTCGCTGCCATACTCTCCCCTTGTACATCTCGTGACCTTACTTTACCCACATTTACTTTTAACTTCCTCCTATCGCATACCTTCCCAAACACCGTTACTAAATCCCTTAATACCCCTCTGACCCTGCCACTAGTGCAGTGTTGTTAGCAAACAGTAACTGGCTCACCTCCCACTTTTCTCCATTTTCTTTAACCATCTCCAGTCCCCTGCCCATTACCCTCGCCTTTACCTCCCGCATCACCCTATCCATGTACAGATTGAACAGTTATGGCAACATGACACATCCCTGACGTAGTCCCACTACCTCAAACCACTTGCTCTCTCCATGTCCCATTCTATCACTGGTTCTGCTACTCTCGTAAAAACTCCTGACTACTCTTAACAGCTTCCCCCAGTCCCATACATCTGCAAAACCTCTCACAGTGCCTTTCTGTCTATCCTGTTATAAGCCTTTTTCCAAGTCCATAAAGGCCAAAAAAATCCTAACCTTTTCCCAAAGCTTTCTCACATATCTGCTTTACCACAAAAATATCATCCACGCAACCCCTACCTTTCCTAAACCCACTCTGTTCCTCACCAATTTCTCCCTCTGTTCCTCTCCTAATCCCCTCAATTAAATCACTCCCATAAGCCTTCCCAACTTCACTCAAGAATTTGATACCTCTAAATATTTGTCCCTTTTTTTGCATTGTAAAACGGGACTATACAGACGCTCCTCCAGTTCTCCGGTACTCAACCCTCCCTTAGACACACATTAAACAACCTTACTAGCCAGTCCACTATTACTGCACCTCCCTTCTTCAAACAATCCGCATGACACCCATCTAACCCAGATGCCTTACCTGCTCTCATCATTTTCAAAACTACATGTACCTCATATATTCTTATTTCTCCATTTTCCTCTCCCATCACCGTCGTTTTCTAAGCGCCTCCCACTGCTACCACCAATCCCTCCCTATCCTCCTCCTCATTCAACAGCTCTCTAAAATACTCTTCCCATCTTCCCTTTACTGCCTCCTCTTCTGTTTACATCTGTCTATCTGCGATTTTTATATTTTCTTCTCAATTTGACTTGCCTCCCCATCCTCTCTTGATATCCTTCCAAGACATCTTTTTATTACTTTCATTTTTTCCCACGTACTCCTCCCCCATTTTACATCTGCTCTCCTGTTTGCCTCCTTTATCTTATGCTTTGCTTCTGTTTTGTTTTCTTTGTACATCTCATATGTTTCTCTCATCCTACTTTGCATCCAGTCCGTGAATACTCGTTTCTTCACTTCTACAACCCTTTTCGCTTCATCGTGCATCACTCACTACCCTTCCTTCAATTCCTTCCCATCCTCCTTGTTACATATACCATCTTTGCACCCCTTGTCACTTCTTGTTGTCGTTCCCATTCCTCTTCCACTTATACCTCTTATCTTTCACAATTCTCTCAGCTTCTTGTACCTATACACCTTTTCCTTCTCATGTAAACAGTTTGTTCTAAGCACTTCCCTACATTCTGCCCTTTTTCTTCACCTGTCCTCCACTCCCAACTTACTTGCAACCAAAAAATTATCTGATATTCCCTCCACTCTCTGTCCTAAGAACATGGACATCCAGAATTCTTCCTGGTCTTCTAGATACTACTAAATAGTCCATTTATTCCTCATCAGCCACCCTTTAACCCACCACCCTCTCCCATGTATACATGTGCTTGACTTTCTTCCTAAACACTGTAAGATATCAACTCTCTGAAGACATCTCCGTTATTAATTCTCCACAATTATTTCTATCTGGCACTCCAAACTTCCCAACCACTCCGGATATTGGTTCATCCCCTACTTTAGCATTGAGATCTCCCAATACCACTACAGTGATATTCCCCCCAAAACTCTCGAAACACTATCCAAAAATCTTCCCCTTCCTCTACACTCTTCTCACCACCAGCCCTATATGCGCTTACAAAGACCTAAATCTTTCTTCTCAGTTTCAATTTCATCAATAACCTTGAAGAAACCTTCCACTCCACCACACGCTTACCTATCTCTTTACTTACTAGTAGAAACGTCCTCTCCTCACTCCCGACACCCTACTACACTCCCAAACTCAAAATCACCTCCCTCCATTTCAACTTAGTTTCACTTATGCCAACACATCCATCTTCCTTCTCACAAATACACAGTCTATCTCTTCCCTTTTACCCACACACATTAAAAGACCCAATCCTTAGGGTTCTGGTTGGAAAACTCTCAAACTTTCTTATGCCTTGACTTCTCATAGAAATGTACCCTTTAGAGTTACAGAGAGCAGGGTGTCTAGTCCTATCACTCCGTCCCGGCTTAACCGCCTGGTACGACCCGAGTGGGGAGTATTCTTTGTTCCCCTACCACAGAAAAATTTGAAAGTAATAAAGAGATGTTTTTGAAAGAAATTAAGAGAGGAAGAGGAGGCGAATCAAGTAGAGAAGAAAAGGTAAAAGGTGCAGATGGAGAGATGATAATAGAAGAGAAGGCAGTGAGAGGAAGGTGGGCAGAGTATTTTAGGGAGTTGCTAAATGTGAAGAAGGATAGGGAGGGAAAGGTAGTTGCAGTGGGAAGCGCTAAGAAAATGAGAGTGATGAGCGAGGAAAATGGAGGAGAAATAGGGAAAGATGAAGTGAAAGCAGCTGTTAAGATGATGAGAGCAGGTAAGGCACCTGGGTTGGATGGATGCCATGCAGAATGTCTGAAGAAAGGAGGTACAGTTGTGGTGGACTGGTGGTGAGGTTATTTAATGGTTGTTTAAGAGAGGGTAGAGTGCCGGAAGACTGGAGGAGTGCCTGTATAGTTCCTCTTTACAAGGGAAAAGGGGACAAGTGTGAGTGTAGTAGTTTCAGAGGGATCAGCTTGTTGAGTGTAGTTGGGAAGGCTTATGGGAGGATCTTGATTGAGAAGATTAGGAGAGGAACAGAGGGGGTAATTGGTGAGGAACAGTGTGGTTTTAGGACAGGTAGGGGTTGTGTATATAAAAAGGTAAGGATGTTTTTTGGGCTTTTATGGATTTGGAAAAGGCTTACGACAGGGTATATAGGAAGGCACTGTGGGAGGTACTGCAGATGTATGGGATAGGAAGAAAACTGTTAAGAACAGTCAAGAGTTTTTACGAGCGTAGTAGAGCTTGTGTAAGGATTAGAAATGGAGAGAGTGAATGGTTTGAGGTAAAGGTGGGAGTTCGCCAGGGATGAGTTATGTCGCCCTGGCTGTTCAATCTATACATGGATGGGGTGGTGCGAGAGGTGAATGTAAGGGTAGTGGGTCAGGGGTTGGAGATGGTTAAAGAAAATGGAGAAAAGTGGGAAATAAGCCAGTTGTTGTTTGCTGATGACACTGCGCTTGAAGGAGGATCAGAGGAGGGATTGAGGAATGTAGTGACAGAGTTTGAGAAGGTGTGTGACAGCAGGCTGGAAGTGAGCATTAAAGGAGAGAGACTGGAGGAAGTGGATAGTTTAAGATACTTGGGTGCGAATGTGGCAGGAAAGGGAGTGGGGGTGGAGGTAGAATGTAGATTGAGAGAAGCGGATTAAAAAGTGTAGTGAGAAATAGACATCTGGGAATGGATGCTAAGAGGAGGTTATATGAAGGAGTGAATGTGCCGACAGCACTGTATGGGGCAGAAACATGGAACATAAGAGAGAAGGGGTTTGAATGTGTTTGAGATGAAATGTCTGAGAAGTATGATAGGGATTACTAGGCTAGATAGAGTGAGAAATGAGGATATGAGGAGGAGAACAGGGGTGGAAAGGGAGTTGGGAGATAGGGTTGATGAAATAGTATTAGGATGGTTTGGACATATGGAAAGAATGAGTGAAGAAAGATTAGTAAAAGAGGTGTGGAAGGCAGGTCGTGGAAGGAGTGAATATGAGGGGGCGTCCTAGGATGAGATGGAGATTGGGGTAAAAGGGGTATTATAAAAGAGAGGAATGTCTGTTGAGAAAGGACGGGAGAGGACAGAAGATAGGGGTGAATGGAGAAGGGTCGTGTATGGATGTTGCTGTGATGCATGAGGGGGAGTGAGTGTGGGGGGGTGAGGAAGTATGTATGAGAAATGATTTGACGCAGCCCGAAGGAATTCTCCCCGTCTTCTCCTTTTCTGCATGAGAGGCCGGAGAGGTGGGGGGGGGGGTCGCCGAATTAATGAAGCGGCCTTGCTGTGGATGTGCTGTGTCTTGCGACACTGCTTCTGACCCAGGGCAGTGGACAGGATGCAGGGATGACCCGTCATCCAGGAGGTGCCAAGATGAGAGGGAGGGTGGAGGGGAGTGGAATATGTGGGGGATGGAATGGGTGGAAGTGGTTTCTATACCTTTTTCTTTTTGGCTACCCCCCCTGTAAGGGGGGAAAAGCCTTTGGTATATGTATGTATGTATGTACCACAGGGGAAATATACTGTATACTGAAAGAAGCGGTACAGGACAGTAAAGAGTGGGCAGGTAGGAGGGGTGACAGCATAACGAAGGGACAATCGCAATACAATGAAGTAGAATATTTTTTCTGTGAGTACATATTTCTCCTAGCACAGACGTCTCTGGTCCGTAGGGATGACCCATATAGTCCCTAAAGTATGATGCATGCTACTAAGCAAATTATACCACACAATAACATGCAGGCAATACCCCAGACTGGTATTGTATTTTTTTCCGCATCCGACCTAGATATGGACCAAAAGGTCTCCTGTTGGTATGCTCCTCCTTTGTAATCCTCTGTAAAAAAAAATAAGAAAAGACCATTATTAAAGCACAGAATGGGAAATTGTAGAATTATAAAAGCGAAGGAGGGAAAATTTGGGAGTGTTGATAATCGATCATTTGCCGCAGGAAAAAAAAAAAAAAAGACCACAGCCAAAACTTATTTTATTTGTTGATATATTAATTCGTTTCTTTTTACAGAAACCAGTGGCGTTCCACCACATGGGCTAGAATATGATTAAAGAAAAATCTAATTCGCCCTAGATTGTGCACTGCAGTAGTATGGTCCCTCCCCTCATAAAAATGTGCTTGTGTGTGTGTGTTTGCATGTGTGTGTGTGTGTGTGTGTGTGTGTATGACAAAAGAAACAATATAGAATGAATATATCTAGACTTTGCATAATTTTTTGATACTGTCCCCCACGAAAGACTACTTACTAGATTAGCTTCACACGGAATAAGTGGTAGCCTATTAAGTTGGACTAGTAATTGTTTGAATGATCGAAAACAGAGAGTTGTTTTAAATGGAAAAAACTTCTAGATGGTGGAGTTCCTCAGGGTTCCGTTCTTGAGCTAAAATCTACTGTTTCCAAATTTGCTGATGATACAAAACTGCGGAATGGCAAATGATCACTTAAACCAATTAGATATTCAAGAATATTTAGATAAATTACAGCAATGGTCTGAAAAGTGGCTAATGAAATTTAACACAAGTAAATGCAATGTAATGCTCATAGGTAAAAATAACAGTAAGTAAGATTGCAAGTTATTTGGAAATTCGTTAACAAAAGTGAATATTGAAAAAGATCTCTGCGTAATTATCAGTAACGATCTCAAATCATCCAAGCAGTGTATTTCAGCTTCTGAGAAAGCAAATAAGATTCTAGGACTGATTGCACGATCTTTTGACTTCTAAAGTCGATCACTCATTAACAAGCTATATAAATCGTTAGTTCGTCCACATTTGGAATATGCTGTTTCCGTATGGTCACCGAATCTCATTAAAGACATTGACAGACTGGAAAAAGTACAACGGCGAGCCACAAAACTGATTCCAAATATCAAAAATAAATCATACGAAAATCGACTAAAACATATGAATCTGTTTTCCCAAAAAAAAGCGTAGACTCAGAGGTGACTTGATACAGGTCTTTAAAATTCTAAAGGGAATTGACAACATCAAAAGTGACAAAATTTTCACACTGAATGAGAATCCGACGAGAAACAATGGTCTCAAACTGTCCGGAAATAGATTCAATATGGGATTAGGTAGAAACAACTTCGCCAACCGTGTAGTTAATGAATGGAATAAACTTCCTGCAGAGGCAGTGCAATGTAGTTCAGTTCGAAGCTTTAAAAATCATTTAGGTAAACACCTAAGCAAGATGCTTTAATGATTATTATTTGTTTTATATTATTTGTTTTTGTTTTGTTATCATTTGTCTGTTTGATTCTCATTTATTATTAGTTATATGTCAATTCATTATTATTTACTATTTACCTGTTTGTTTATTATTTAACTATACCTATGCATCTATTTATGTATTTTATTTTATATTTACATTATTATAGTTTCTATTTATTTATTATTTATTTTTTTTCGCATCCGACCTAGATATGGACCAAAAGGTCTCCTGTCGGCATGCTCCGCCTTTGTGTGTATACGTGTACGTGCGTATGTGTGTTTACCTAGTTGTATCTTACGGGAAGGGGAGCAAAGTTCGTGGTATCTCGTCTTTGTATCCCGCAGTGTCTAGTTTGCTGTGTATATGTGTTTGTGCTTATGTAAAAATATATTTCAAAGAGCGTTAACTAGAATGGCTCCCAATCTATCCAACAAAACATACGAAGGAATGCAAAATATACTGGATTTGTGATGTTATACTAACGTCCAGAACAATAAAAGGTGTAGATATAATCGACAAAGAAGACTTCATATTATGGGACAAAAAAAAAATGAAATAATAAAAGAGGTCATAGAAAGAAAATGTAAAAAATATGTGAAGGATATTAAGAAACGGCTTTCCATTGCACTAATTCCCGGAACATGGAGAAAGAAAATTGCATTCTGCCACTATATGCGAATGTATAATTAAATTTGACCAACAGAAACACACGAACGAGGGCAATAGCTTGTTGGTGTAGTTGTTAGCGTCGTAGTCTCACCATGAGGCAGACTCTAGTTCGAGCCCCGATCAAAGTTTCAAAGTTTCATCAACAGCAAAAAGATGGTGTGTGTTTGTGTGTAAGGCTGTAACTCTGGAAGATAACTGTCGATCACGAGCCCATCACGTGATCCAAGTCTGATAAATTCCTCTCATACACATGGACACAAACGCGCGCGTGCGCGCACATGCATTTCCTAGTACTGTATAGTGGTCCGAACACTTCAAATTGTCACCCAGTCTCTTAGGTAAGTTGGTGTGTGTGTGTGTGTGTGTGTGTGTGTGTGTGTGTGTGTGTGTGTGTGTGTGCATGGTCACAGTATTACCCATAGGTCTAAATAAGTTATGGAACTCTCATCCAGTAGGTTAGTATTTGTCAATCACGAATCCAGCACGTGATCTTAAAAGTGTTTATTGGTGGTGTTATTGCTGTTGTGAATAGTTGTGTACCAGCGCTTCTATCCTTGTGGACAATCTTGCCCCACTGTCGTATGGTCGAGAACTAGAACGTACCACGCACACACACGCGCACACATACACACAAACACACACACGGGGTGACGCATCAACGTAACGTTGCTGGGTGACTCAGCGTTCTCCGAATCACGGGATGCCTCATCATCACCCACGGGCGAGCGGCGCGCCTTTCCCGCCAAGCGGATGGCAGACCCACTAGGATGTGGTCAATAGGTGTTGTAGCGTGTGGGTGACGTTGACGTCGCCTGGCCCTGCCGTCCACTTGGGGAGGCGATCACATACTCTTTTAATGCGTCATCTGTGCCAGCTTAGTAAGCTTATCTCTTTTCCGATAGAATTAAATGTTGGAAAGATTTTGAGCCGTTGCTGTTACAATTAATGGTAAATGTCGTTTCGGTGTTGAGGTTTAGCCTACTTCCTCTACTGATTTTAAAACAAATTATATTGTTCCTTCCCCCTTGCCACAACCTTTCTTTGGGTTTAACTATTTGGCTACAGATTTTCTTTCAGCTGAATAAAACCACCTCACGATAGCTAGGAAAAATTATTTAGTCATAAAACGCGGAGAGGTTAATCTTTCCACCGCTGAACATAGTTTCTTTGAATGGGACAGCATTTGAATTTCGCGCTTCGTTGTTTTTTCCGGAAAGGATTGCCAAACGCTTACTTTTGGAATAAATCGTGTAATTTCTAAACCTCCAGTTCTTATTTTAAGTATCATTTTTAGGAACACCTGTTCCCAATCTTAGGCCACCCTGCACAAAAATAAAATTAATAAATACTAGACCACGACTGTCGTTTTTATAGGGAGCCACTAATGAAAATAGTTTCTTTCTGAAAGTCTTTTCGTCTGTTTTGATTGACTGTTTCTGTAGGAAAAATAAATGAAAAAATTATAACAAGCTGGGAATTGGAGAATGGCTTCTTTCGACACTTAGAAATAATATATTAAAAGTCCCCATCGGTCCACCCTGAGCTTCGTCAACTATCTTGGAAATGGCCGCCAAATTTAAGTTTTTCGCTATTTCCGTGAAAACTGTTGATCTGACGATAAAATATGCTTATAAATTATTATTCAAAATTAAATTTTCTACAAAACATTTCCTATGCATACTTACGCTATGAGTGATTCTTTTAAAGATATTCACAATTTTTAACCATATTCTGTGCTGATGCTGACGAGATTTTGTTCATTTCCTTCACTCACATTTGCTTAATTTATATATATATATTTTTTCAGAATATGATTTAAAAATGAAAGGAAGCACAGATCAAAATTAATTATGCCTACTTTGAGAAGAACGTATAGAGGTGAAAAATTCTGTTATGAAAGGTATGTCGACACTTGTTGAAGAAAGTAAGAAAACAGATGATAAATGGCAAAATTGGGTTAATTTATCAGCCGTTCAAATACATGTAAAGTGCAGAAAAAACTATAGTAGAGAAAAGAGTATTACAGATAGTAATAGAAAAGACACAACTGACCAAGAGGAAAAAAGGTCACCTATTTACAGAAACTAAAATTACAAGAAACTTATTTTGATTTCAAGAAAAAATGTATATTTTGTTTTGAAAAGTGCTGTGAAAAAGCGTAAGAGAAAAAAAACTCTCCATAGACGGCTGGTAGTTAGTAGTGTGATCACTTTAGACTTTGGAAAAATGTGTTGGATAAAAAGCTCACGATCGTAATGATGACTGGGACAAAAAAGTAAAAGCTATAGTAGTTGGTATCCAATGTTTGGTTGCAGAAGTTAGATACCATAGATCATGTAGCGCCAAGTTTTTTTTTTCGTGAAAAAGTATCACTTAAATCTATCAGGCAAACGTGGACGATCTGATGATGAAGATATTGTAACTGGCTAGGAGAAAGTTTGTTCATACATGGAAGAGAGTGACGACTGTCAATTTACTTTGCAGGAATTGCTAGATGTGATGCATCAGAACCAATCCTGCAAGATAAGTGCAAGCTATCTGAAAACCAAATTACAGGAAAAGTACGGAAGTGATGTAATCATAACCACCCTTAAAAAAAAAGACACCCATAGTATGTTTTCGCAAATCAGGAGATATATTCCTATAATTCGTGGTATAATGAAAGGTTGCATAGTGAGGAAGAATAGCGATTGAAGGTTGTTAGAACAGCAGCAGCTATTATTGAGGACATCAAGTCAAAGGTATACGACTCCTGCAACTATCCTTCTCCTGAAGGACTCTTTAATGATGTTGAAAACAACGTACCTGATTCCCTTCATGTTTTGTTACATGAATTAATTGAAAAAGGAGGAAAGGGAGATATTGACAACAAACACAAGGTATGCACTGCCATAGCTCATTCAGTCCAACAAGGAGTACCCCCAAGGACATTTGTCTCTCCTATTCTACTTTGGCAGAACAATCCAATACCCTCTGAGAAGTGGGGATGGAAAAAAGAAACCGATGGTTTGGTTCCTGTCACAGCAGGTTTACTACCCGCACCTGAGAAATTACTTCGTTTAATATCGTGCACATGCACAAAGAAATGTGTACGGACGCGCAGCTGTGTGAAAGGGGGCTTAAAAATGTTACATTGTTTGTGTATCTTGCCGAGGTGTTTCCTGCTCAAACTCTACTATCCAATCCAAGGAAGAAATAATGGATGATTTAGAGAGTCTCTCATGCGATACAGAAGACAGTGACACTGAAGATTTTGGAGAGTCTGTTGAGGATAAATAGCTTATAACGGACCATGAAACAGAAGATGAGAAACAAAAATAAATTAGCTGTGGAGATCTTGGTGATATAGGTAGAGAGAAATTGAGTGTTTTACCATCTACTTCTAGTGCAATGGAGCGTCCAAGGCAATCGTCAGGTCGCATCGAAGAGATGTTGTTGTGGTGTACATGTACCCCACAAGCATACCCCACAGGTGTGCGATCAGGATTTGGATGGTACAAGGACCTGACGCTGGTATTGACAATCCAGAAGAGGTCACCGCAATTAGGTCGCGTCTGGTCATGTCGTCAGGTCAGTTCAGCGTATATATACCGTCTGCCCCGAGTGGGCAGGCCAGTTAGTTCAACTCAGTACTAAAATTGTTACGCGTCACTAGGCCTTCGCAGTCGGTCCCCCACTTCGGGGACCACGCCATGTCTGCCTCTGACACATGTACCTTCACCAAAATAAAGTATACAAACGAAACTGCGCATCACTCTCCCTACGTCATCTAGCCCAAGTAACACACTCATATGTTACAGGGTCATACAAGTGATGAAGAAGGTGAAGAGTATTGGAACAGAGGTATATATATATATATATATGTATTTTTTTTATGGAGACTATTTTCCACCCATAAAAAATGCAAAGTGTCAACCAGTCCCGAAAATATTGTGCCAACCGAAACGGAAGAATGTGCAGACTAAATGAGATGCGGAAAATGTGGAGAGCTAGCTCAACAAAATACTATGTTTTGGTATCACATCAAAGAATGTTCTCAAACACCAAATACACACACACACACACACACACACACACACACACACACACACACACACACACACACACACACACATATATATATATATATATATATATATATATATCACTGGTGTAAATATTGTAATCTAACATACATCGGTCAGACGGGGAGACCTAAGGAAAAGACTGAATGAGCCTAAAAAGTCAATCAGGTATGGTCAAGAGAGTTCAGCCGTGTTCCAACACGTGAATAAATTAAATCACCGGATGGTCTGGGACAAATCTGAACTTTTTTTTTTATACAAATCTGGTTGTGGGTTCAGAAGGAAAATGGTAGAATCCGCTCTAATAGACCATCTGCCCAGTATGAATATTTCTAAGGGCCAGTAGACCCCAGACATAATCTCAGGATTATTCATTACAAAACAAATTGTTAACAGGTATCCTCCCACTCCCCCTGACCCTACCTCATGTCATCCTCAGGTCACTAGAATATGAAGCCACAGTGAGAGTAGTGATATTTACTCCTTTCCTAGTTCATTTTTCTTTGTAAGAGGTTGCTATTAAGATAGCATCCTCCTCCCACTTTGTACTTCTGAAGAGGATTGCAGTTAGCAATCGAAATGTATAGATTCGCTTATTCAACTCTTCCGACTGTGGTGTCAGCTGTGATATCAATCAATCAATCACATCAGCCATCCTGAGTCCACTGCTGAACAAAGGCCTCCTTCATAGCATTCCATGATTCACAGGATCGCGCCAACCTCTGCCGCGTCATTTTTCTACAAACTTCTCAATCGCATATCTCCACCTTCTGTAATTATATATATATATATATATATATAGATATATATATATATATATATATATATATATATATATATGTTAATAAGAACACGGGTACGTGTGTTCACTTATGCAAAGTAGACCACTTGGAAAAAGATATTAACGAAGCAGAGCACCGAAGATGTAATATACGAAAGCGCTCTGCTTCGTTAGTTTCTTTTTCCAAGTGGTCTACTTTGCATATATATATATATATATATGATGTAAGCGGAATAGGAAACACAGGGGTCTTAGTCTTGAGTTTATTCCTGACTAGTTTCGCAGGTATGCTATATTCCTTTGAAAAAGCATACCTGCGAAACTAGTCAGGAATAAACTCAAGACTAAGACTCCTGTGTTTCCTATTCCGCTTACATCAACCTGTCAGAATGTCTCAACATATATATATATATATATATATATATATATGTGTGTGTGTGTGTGTGTGTGTGTGCGTGTATATATAGGTATATGTATATATATACTGTATTATATATATATATATATATATATATATATATATATATATATATATATATAAATAGGTGTATCGAGTAAACACCGAATATTTAACTAGTCACGGACCAGAAAAATCATAGAACATAGAATGTTTAGAAATTGTGTCTAGATACTATTTCATATTTTCCCAACTGATTTAAGTGACATTACAGATATTCGACAGTTAAGGCAGATTGAAAACATTCCTGGTTGAGACGTAATCAGGGTGACCAGACGTCCCGTATTATACGGGATCGTCCCGTATTTAAAGCATTTGTCCCGCATCGATCCTCTCCGGGACGCGTTTTGTCCCGTATTTTCAAGATTTTAAACACTAAGCATGAATTTTTGAGAAAATTTTAGAATTTACAGGTCTATTAATTCGAAAGCAACAATATCTGAGTGAAATTTTATATGAGCACCGAGCGGATCTGGCAACACTGCTTGACCGCTTGAGTTAGTCTCAGTCATGATATATGATGAATTCTGCATGCTTCCATCACTGTTGCAAAGGATGGACAAAGATAAGACAGTTGTCGAGAAGTGGAACTAGGTTTTCAGGGAATGCAGGGACATAAAGGATCTTTTCACTTTGGTTTAATTTGCATTGAGTATTCCCCCTCAAATGCCCAAGTGGAAAAAGTGTTCGCCTCGATGGGCCAACGATGGGGGTGGATGCAGGAACAGGTGCAGTGTCGAACTGATCAAGTCAGAGTTACAGATGAAGTGCAATTTCACTGACCTGTTCAGAGTTCATCACATATGCTCAAACCAAACCTCAACTCTTGAAAACAATTGCATCAAGTGCAAAATATGACAATTAAAGATAACCGACTAGCCAAATCGTTTGCAATTTTATGCAATAAACTCACCATATCACAGCAAATATCTTTTACAATCATTTAAACCTGCAAAACATACATTATTGCAAAGTTGTAACGTTTCAACATATGTAGTATATTGCTGCTTGAAACAAACTATACAATAGCCACCCCCGAAAACTCCTTGGGCTCATATATCGCTTCTAGTTCATGTCATTGGATTGAAATTTTAATATGTTGTTTGTTGGTGTAAAGGGATAATGTTTTGTAAATTTCATCAAATTTGGGTGAATGGTAGTGGCTACAAAAAATATTACCTCACAAAATAAAATTTTCACTTAATTGCTTTGAAATTTTTATCATAGAAACTTTGTTCATATATCTGCATTTTGTATGAATAAGTTTTTTTTTTCTTTGAAGAAAAAAATCGAAAAGTTTTTTATGGCTCCTGATTCCCCCTCCCCCTTTTTTTTGACAAATTAAAAAATCTAATTCCTACAAAAAATATACATATTTTTGTTGAAGTATAAAATTATACCTAACATAAGTTGATCAGAGCTTTTACAGATTTTGTGAGATTATTTGAAGCCCCCCCCAAAAAAAAATCGAGATATCGGCCTCTATTTTATTTTATTTTTTTCCTTGTCCTGCCATGTGTATTCATCTGATTGGCATGAAATTTTCACATATGTTTGTGTATACATTGTTGACTTAGTGGAGAATGAGGTATTTGACCCCCCTTTCTAAAGAAAATACTAATCACTCATAGGTGGTAAGCCGGACAGTGACAACACACTCTCTCCTTCATCTCTGCTAGTTTCTCCTTGATTTGAAGTGTCTTGATGTCTTTTCTTTTCCCTTTACCCTTCTTGAGGTTGGATATCTTCACTATTGCAAGCTTACGTTTGCAGATCATCTTGCAAGACGAATATAAGAGAAATATTGCAGGAACGCAGCGTAACAACCTCTCTGATGTTTACGTAGGTACTCAAGAGGCCTAGCTAGGAAGACTACACTGTGGGGAAGGGATGCCGTTTGTCGAAATTTATATAAAGAAAAAATATTTTAATGATAGTTCTACGTAGTTATAAGCATTGAATGATACCTCATTTTCTAGCGCACGCGTCACGCTATGACGCCCGGGTCATTTAAAAATGGCGTCTGGGGTGGGAAAGAATTTAATTCTTAGAAAAAAAAAACACCAAGTGATAGTTTCGGGTAGCAATAACAGGGTGAGCGAATAAAACTGAAAAGTGAAATTTAAAAAATTGTTCGTGAAAATTTCACCGGGGTGGCCCCCCCTAAGCAAGTGAAAAAAATGTACAAGTCAATGAAGCAGGTCTTGGAGCTGCGAGTTTGTTTTGTGGGCTTTACATAGCTGTACACACTGTCTATATATATATCTAATATAGGTGTCCCGTATTCCAGTTTTCAAAATCTGGTCATCCTTGATGTATATGAACTGTGAAACAATTTAGTGAATTATTGAAAAAAGTATAAAAAAGCAAGTTAATAAAGTACCTTTGAGAAGGATACATATATTATTGAAGGAGATCGAGAATATTTTGAGAACTAAAGCTTTCGAGCTGTACTCAGAAAAATGTTAGGGATAGAAAGGTTATACAAAAGTAATTTAAAACCTCCATTCGCTTTTATTGTAGGATGGATATATATTATTGATTTATTACTTCATTGTGTAGATCTATTGTAAATTTTCAAAACATTACACTTCTCGTATTCTTGTACATAAATTATTTTACTGTAAGCATCCCTTTGATTGTACCTTGTATACGGGTTGTTTTGTCTACTGTGGAATACAGTGGCTTGGAGGAAAATCAGATTGAAATAAACCAAAAAATATGCCACCACCGTCGAGCAAATTAATTAAAAAGGACTTAATTGAAAATTTTAAATGCATAACAGGTAAGAATTCATCAAGAGCTTAAGAGAGATTATTAATGACGTGGGATGAGTGGAAATTTTCTCTAGTTGTTTAATCAACAAGTAAAGTCAAAAGTGTATGGTTAGAAATATTATGACAATGTTGGGTTGAAAAGATAAGTATGGTGATGCTCTTGATAGTAATTGTAGTCAAAGCTGTGGAAATTGCTGTATTGTTTCATTCATCCTTGAATTACACTGCCATTAAGATGATAAGCAAAATTATGAAAATACAAGAGAATTATGTATTTATTTATTTGTTTTATACAGGCACAGGAAAGGAATGATGTTCACAGGGCCTTGTTTTATTACTCCTGATTGTCATACTCAGATTAATATTGGTATTTGGTTCCAACTTGAAATGTATCAACTGATATTCTAGCTGTTATCTATGTCTTTGTAGCTATACCGTAATAAGGCCTCTCCCATATAAGAGAAGTAGCCAGTAAAGAGAACACCCACCCCCACCTCACTCACTTTCAATTATCACCTCTTTCCCTTCTATATTATTTCCTTGTGGATGAAGAGTCATCCCTGACCCCCATCCATTGCCCTGGTCAGAAGCAATGTAACAAGACAGCGCATCCACAGTAGGATTCCATTGCTGCATTTACATGGCAACGCTCCTTGCTTGTTCCCTAATGTGAAAATAGAGAAGTGAGGAGAAATGTATTCTGATAACCCGATATAAGTTAATGTACAGTGACAACTAGGGCTATATAACCTATGTCCAAGAATTTGTGCATCTTTATGAAAAATGTGTTGCTTCATATCTTTGAGGCTTAAGACACTTGGTCATATACAGGTTGTTATACTGGCATTGTAAAACCCATCTATCCTAAATGTTCAGGGTATGTTTGTGTGTGTGTATGTGTATATTTATGTATTTGTAGTGCATAAGGGAACTATTGACTGACTACCTACAGTGGCAGTACTATAAGATAGACTGCAGAAGTGGCTATTTGAAAAATTCTGCCAAATTCCTCACCTCCATCAGGAGGTGCATCCTTGAGGGGCTGACACTGCTATCTAAACTGGGCTCAAGATTTCTCTCCACCAGCCTCACGTGTATTTCTAACACCTTTTCAAACATGGAGAGCTGACAATTGGCAACTGCTCCCTTCTTACTGCTTTCAGCGGGTGACAGAAATAATCTTACACTATTACAACACAGACAATAGTCCAAAAGTTTATCTCAGAGGGATCTGTGGGAGGGACTGAAGACTGTTGACAGCTGCTGTGAGGTTTTGGGTTTTCCACATGGCAAAACCCAGGGCAACAATTATAATTATTGTTAGTAATATTACGTACCTCAGCTTTGGTTATCTCCCTTATAAGGTGGAAAAAGCTCTTGGTACATAGATACAGAGAGATAGTAGTAGTAGTATACAAGGATGGAGTTGTACTCATTGGGGTCTTGTCTCTATATATCTATATCAGGTTTTGGCTAAAACTCGTTTAGGATCAAATATAGAATTGGTGGGGTCAGGGGTGCTCCACCATTGATCTGCGCCATCACTCAGGCACATGCCGTAGCTCAGGTCATGTTAATGATTTTTTTTATTACCTAACCATTAATGCTCCTAAATCATAAATTGAGTTATTGAAAAATATTACCATGACCTGAGTGACAGTGCATAGTGATGGCAGAGCACTTCAGACCCTTGTTAATTGGTGTATTTACCTAGTTGTGTTTTATGGGACGAGAGCTATGCTCGTGGTGACCCATTTTCATATCTCTCCACGTCCAGTTTGTTCTTAAAATCATGTATAGTTCTGGCATTTCCTGTTTCTCTGTTCAGTTTGTTCCAGACATCGATCACTCTATGTGGGAAGCTTTTTTTTTTTCCAGGTCTCTTCTGTAACTGTCTTTCTTTGGTTTCTTTTCGTGTCCTCTTGTTTCTCTTCTGTCCCACTTTAATAGGTCGTCTCTGTCGAGAACTTCCATCCCTTTCATAATTCTGAAAATGGTCAACAAATTGCCTTTCCCTTCTCTGTTCTAGTGTTGACAACTGTAATTTCTCCAATATTTGTTCATATGTCAGATTTGACAGTGTGGGTGCCATTTTTGTCACTGCTCTTTGGATTCTTTCTAATTTTCTTATGTTCTTTTTTGTGCTAGGTGCCCACATTGATACAGCATATTCTAATTTTGGTCTTATCAGTGTAACAATTATTTTTTTAATCATCTCCTCATCAATGTAATCGAAGGCCACTTTCATTGATCTTAATAAGTTGTCTCTACAAATAATTTATTTACATGTTTGTCAGGTGTCAAGTCACTGTGTGTGTTGGGGGGGGAGGGGAAATTATATAATTGATCATTTATGATGGCCTGGATTATATATGTGGAAAGCTGAGTAGCATAATATCTTTTAATTTTTTTTTTTTTTCTATGACCTCTTATTCTTTTGCCCCATGTCAGTCAGTATTTCCTGTTATCCTTTTCTTTTGTGAATATCATGTGACCTCTCCCACTTTGTTCCTCCAGTGTGGATAGTCCCATTTTTTTTTTTTAATCTCCTCTTGTATGTTTTATCACCCAAGTTTTTTGCCACCCTTTCAGTTCTCTGTTTAGTATATACCTTTTTATGTGGTTATCACACAATTGTTGTATATTCCATTCTGGGGTGAATAGAATTTTAATATAAGTATTTTTTTATATCATGTAATGAAACACCACTCTTATATTCATCAGCAATGTAAGTCTTTCCCATTATTCTCTTTTGCTGTCTGGTAAGTGGGCAGAATACTACCTACATGTATGGGAATGGCAAGTTGTCAGCAGTCAATTCTGATATAATTAAGTCTCTGCCCCATACAATGTCATTGGCACAATCAACCCTTTGTACAAACTCCTCTTTGCATCCATTACCAGATGCTTATTTCTCATGACATTTTTTAACCCCATAAGGCAATTATTTGCTTCTCTCAACCTACAATTTACCTCCACCTCTACTCCCTTTTCTGCCATATGCAACCCAAAATACCTTAAGCCACTTCCTCCAGCCCCTCTCCTTTCAGTCTTCCAACTCACTTCCACCCTCTATCCTTGTACATCTCAGTATATTATTTTTATCCACACCTTCAACTTTCTCTTATCATATACCTTTCCAAACTTTGTCACTAACTCCTTTAATCCCTCTTATGATCCTGCCACAAGCACAGTTATCAGCAAACAACAACTGGCTCACCTCCCACTTTTCTCCATTTTCTTTAACCATCTCCAGTCCCCTACCCATTACCCTCACCTTTACCTCCCACACCACCCCATCCATGTACACATTGAATAGCCATGGTGACATGACTCATCCCTATCGTAGTCCCACCTTTACCTCAAACCACTCACTCTCCATTTCCCATTCAAACACAGGCTCTACTACTCTCATAAAAACTTGATTGCCTTTAACAGCTTTCCCCCAATCCCATTTATTTGCAAAAACTCCCCACAGTGCCTTCCTGTCTATTGTCATAAACCATTTCCAAATCCATAAAGGCCCAAGAAACATCCTTACCTTTTGTGAAAGCATTCTCACATATCTTCAATGTCACAAAAATCTGATATACATTACCCCTATCTTTCCTAAACCCTCTGTTCCTCACCAATTAAAACCTTCCCTTAAACCTTCCCAGCTATACTCAACAAACTGATCCTTCAGAAACTAATACGCTCACATTTGTCCTTTTTTCTCTTGTAAACCAGAACTATACAGGCACTCCAGTCTGGTACTCCACCCTCTTTTAGACACACATTAAACAACCTCACTATTAAGTCCACTATTACTGCACCTCCCTTCTTTAGACACTCCACATGACACCCATCTAAACTAGGTGCCTTACCTGTTCTCATCATTTTCACAGCTACTTTCATCTCATCTTTTATTTCTCCTCCATTTTCCTCTCCCATCATTGTCATTTTCTAAGCACCTCCCACTGCTGCCACATATCCCTCCCTATCCTCCACATTTTACAGCTCTCTAAAATACTCTGCCCATCTTCCCCTTACTGCCTCCTCTTCTCTTAAGATCTATCCATTTGCACCTTTTACCTCTTCCATGACTCACCCCCCTCCCTCTCTTGCTATCCTTCCAAAACATCTTTTTATTGCTTTCAAACTTTTCTCACAAATGCCTCCCCCATTTTACATCTGCTCTCTGTTTTGCCTCATTTATCTTTTGTTTTGCTTCTCTCCTTTATATATATATATATATATATATATATATATATATATATATATATATATATATATATATATATATATATATATATATATATATATATATACCTCTCATATTTTTCTCTCATCCTAATTTGCAACCAGTCCCTGAATGCTCGCTTTTCTTCTACCAGTCACTATGTTTCCTTGTATTCCCTCCCATCCTTTTTGTTCCACATACTATCTTTGCGCACCTTGTCACTTCCTTGAAACACGTACTTCTACTCACTTCTCTCAGCTTCTTGTACTCCAGCTCCTTTTTCTTCTCATTTAAATAGTTTGCTCTAAGCACCTCTCTGCCTTCTCCCCTTTTCCTCTTTCTCCACCAATCCTCCACTCTCAACTTATCTTACAACAAAAAATTATCTGATATTCCCCCACTCTTTCCCCTGAGAACAAGGGCATCCAGAATTCTCCATACTCTTTTTGCTGGATATCACTACATAGTCCATTAATGCCTTATCAACCACCCCTCCATCCACCACCCTCTCCCATGTGTACTTATGCTTGACTTTCTTCCTAAACACTGTGTTAGCTATCGTCAACATCTCCATCAACTCTACTATGATTTTAATGTAGCACACTTCCCAACTACTCCACCTATTGGTTTATCCCCTAATCTAGCATTGAGCTCTCTCGATACCTATACATGGCATTTCTCCCAAAACTATGCACTCATTTAAACCTGTCCAAAAAGCCTCCCTTTCCTCTATACTTGTCTCACTACCAAGTCCATATGTGCTTACAAAGACCCACATCTCCTTCCTAATTTCACCTTTATTCACATTAACCTTGAAGAAACCTTCCACTCTACCACTCACTCACCTACCTCCTCACTAGTAGTGCCACCCCTTCCCTTTTCTTGTCCTCTCACTCCTGACACCTTCTCCACCACACTCCCAAACTCAGCCCTCCCTTTCAATTTAGTTTCACTTAATGCCAACACATCCATCTTCCTTCTCACAAATATTCTGCCTATCTCTTCCCTTTTACTCTCATCTGTACCACACCCACTCACATTTAAAAGAGGCAGAGAGGAAAAGTTTAAATGTGTTTGAGATGAAATGTTTGAGAAGTATGGTAGGGGTTCCAGGTTGGATAGAGTGAGAAATGAGGAGGAGATTGGGAGTGGAAAAGGAGATGACAGATAGGACAGATGAAAGATTATTGGGATGGTTTGGGTACACAGAAAGAATGAGGAAAGAAAGATCAGTAAAATAGGTGTGGAAGGCAGAGGTGAGGGGAGTGATCTTGAGGGGACAACTGAGGATGAGATGGATGGATGGGATGAAGATGGCATTGAGCAAGAGGGGAATGTCTGTTGAGCAATGAAGGGAGAAGGTAAGAGTTAGCGATGAGTGGAGAGTTATTGTGTATAGAAGATACTGTTATGCAAGGAAGAGAGGGTAGGGGGATTGGGGATAGGGGGTGCCTATATGTGAATAATATTTTGTCAGTCTGAAGGGATTTTTCCCCCATCTTCTCTTTTTCTGCATGAGGGGATGAAGAGTTGGGGTCACTGATTAAGTGAAGTGTCTTTGCTGTGGATGTACTATGTCTTCCTACATTGCTTTTGACCCAGGGCACTGGGCAGGATACAGTGAAGAACTGTCATCACAATAACATGCACAATAACATGCACAATAACACCAAAAGATGGCTGGCCAATTATCTGGCAGGCAGGAATGCTCATGTGTCATATAATGGCCAATCATCGCACATCAGAAACATTAAGAACGGAGTACCGCAGGGCTCAGTTCTATCCCCCACATTATTTAATCTATACATGCATGACTTACCCACGCCAGACACCTCAGAAATACAAATCTCTTCTTACGCAGACGACATAACAATCACATGCACACATCGTAACACAGACAAAGCTGCAGAAATAATCCAGCCTTACCTTGACACACTCAACACATGGTTTCATCACAAACAGACTCAAAATAGCTCCAACCAAATCTACAGCAACACTTCTCACCAACTGGACAAAAGAACACAAATACATACCTCATCTCTACATCAACAACACTCTAATACCACACACAAACACACCGAAAATTCTTGGTGTAACATACGATACATCCATGTCTTTCAAACAACACCTCACAAACATAAAAAACAAATGCACACCTAGACTTAACGCACTTAAGTCAATCACTGGAACAACATTTGGACAAAACAAAGAAACTAATATAACAATATACAAACAATGTATACGCTCAGTGATGAATTATGCGAGTCCTGCATGGGCTCCTAATCTCAGTGAGACACACCACAACACCCTTCAAATCATACAAAACAAAGCCCTAAAAACAATTACAGGCTGCACAAATACATCACCTACAGACCATTTACACCATGAAACAAAAGTCCTCAAAGTCAAGGAACACCTCGACATGAGAGGCACACAAACACTTGCTGCAGCCACCACAAACACATCACACCCGTTACACTACATAGCAGAACACCCACACACACCAAGAAACATTAAAACTACACCCAAAGACCTTTATTACACAAAGATACTCTCTTCTCTTCCTCCACAACCACCAAATACCAGCCTCCGGAAACATATTCATAATCATATCACTCACCGCTCCATTAACACACTGAAAGACAACACACTGCTGCATGCCAGACCCCCTGATATCCACCCTTCTGAATCCTCTCTCCCACGTAAGGACAGAGTCCACTTGGCCAGACTGCGATGCGGTCACCACCCAGCACTTCTAAGCTACCAGAGGAGGCTGGACGACCGTGTTGTGAACAGCTGCCCAGGATGTAACACTTCACCCCATACCATACAACACATAATGGAAGACTGCATTATACACAATCATGCACGCAAACAACACAACATACACTCTATAAAGGATTTGTGGGAAAACCCAGTCTCGGCTGTGGCCTTCCTTGGGGAGACGGGACTGCTCGGACAGACAGTCTAGGGAACGACAACAACAACAACAACAACTGTCATCCATGAGGAACTAAGATGAGAGTGGGGAAAGTGTGGTGAAAGGGAGTGTAATGGGTGGGAGTAGGGACATGCCTTTGACTCGGCTACCTCTCTTATAAGAGGGAAAAAGCTCTTGGTATATATATAGATAGAATATATAATTTATTTATTTACTTGTACTTTATTTTATTTTATTTGTTTGTTTGCGGACGACACTGCGCTTGTGGCAGGGTCAGAGGAGGGATTGAGGAAGCTGGTGGCAGAGTTTGGGAGAGTATGTGATAGAAGAAAGCTAAAGATAAATGTGGGTAAAAGTAAGGTGATGAGATGTACAAGGGGTGAAAGTGGCAGTAGACTGGAAGTGAACATTAAGGGAGAGCGACTGGAGGAAGTGGATAGTTTTAGATACTTGGGTGCAAGTGTAGCAGGAAAAGGTGGAGTGAAGGTGGAGGTAGAATGTAGATTGAGAGAAGCGAGTAAATGCCTTGGTGGATTAAAGAGTGTAATGAGGAATAGACATTTGGGAATGGATGCGAAGAGGAGACTGTATGAAGGAGTGATTGTGCCAACAGCACTGTATGGGGCAGAAACGTGGAACATAAGAGAAGAAGAGAGAAGGAGTTTGAATGTGTTTGAGATGAGGTGTCTGAGAAGTATGGTGGTGGTTACTAGGCTGGATAGAGTGAGAAATGAGGAGGTGAGGAGGAGAACAGGGGTGAAAAAGGATTTGGGAGATAGGGTTGATGAAAGAATATTGGGATGGTTTGGACACATGGAAAGAATGAGTGAAGAAAGACTAGTAAAAGAGGTATGGAAGGCAGATGTGGAGGGAGTGAACATGAGGGGATGTCCTAGGATGAAATGGATGGATGGGGTGAAGGGGGAAGAGGGGAATGTCTGTTGAGGAAGGAAGGGAGAGGACGGAAGACAGAGGTGAGTGGAGAATGGTTGTGTGTGGATGATTTTGTGATTGCATGAGGAGGAATGGGCGGGGGGGTGGGGGTGGGGTAGTATGTGTGAGTAAATTTTGACGCAGCCCGAAGGGATTTCTCCCCGTCCTCTCCTTATATGCAAGGGGGGACGGAGAGGGGGGGTCGCCGATTAAATGAAGCGGCCTTGCTGTGGATGTGCTGTGTCTTGCGACACTGCTTCTGACCCAGGGCGGTGGGCAGGGTGCAGGGGTGACCCGTCATCCAGGAGGTGCTCAGATGAGAGGGAGGGTGGGAGGGGTGTGGAGTGTATTTAGGGATGAAATGGGTGGGAGTGTTTTTATGCCTTTCCCTTATTGGCTACCTCCCTTGGAAGGGGGAAAAAGCCTTGGTATATGTATGTATGTATTTGTTTATTTATTTTTTATTTTTTATTTTTTACAATAATATGTCACTTTCTCACACATGTATCTGTATTAATCTTGAGGGGTTGGGATTGGGGAAATGCCCTTAATTACAAAACAAACCTGAATTTTTGTGTAATACTCTTTATAATGATAGCCAAATGCCATATAATCCTCAATGATTTTTCCTAAACTTTTTTGTGCTTTCCAGATTTCCAGCCAGTTGCCCCCCAGTTATTAGTGTAATTGTGACATAGACAGCAGTTAAGGTTACCTACTAGTACTCCAGTTACATTATTTCCTATCATTGTTTCAAGGTGTTGGTGGAGAAACGGCAGCCTACTTGCTAGAAGCATGTGGCGGCAGCCTCGAGATGGCCCTCAATATGCACATGGAAGGTGCCACAGGGAACTCAGGGGCAGTGGCCAATGCAGAACCCAATGTGAGTATGAATATGATGTTCATTGCCTGCAGAGTGAAAAGTTAAAAAGAACCATGCCTCTATGTTAATTTGTTATGGGCCATTGTATTTATTTTATTAACATATTTATTTATTATACGGTAATAATAAATTAATAAAATAAATATGGGATAGGAGGATTGGTTCGAAGAACAATCAAGAGTTTTTACAAGAGTAGTGGAGCTTGTGTTAGGAGTAGAAATGAAGAGAGTGAGTTGTTAGAGGTAAAGGTGGGGCTTTGTCAGGGATGTGTTATGTCGCCCTGGCTGTTCAAGTTGTACATGGATGGGGTGTTGCGACTGGTAAATGCAAGGGTAGTGGGTCTGGGATTGGAGATGGTTAAAGAAAATGGATAAAAGTGGGAGATAAGCCAGTTGTTTGCTGACAACACTGCACTTGTAGCAGGATCAGAGGAGGGATTGAGGAAGTCAGTGACAGAGCTTGGGAAGGTGTGCGAAAGAAGGAAGTTGAAGATAGATGTGGGTAAATGCAAGGTGATGAGATGTACAAGTGGAGAAAGTGGCAGCAGACTGGAAGGTAGCATTAAAGGAGAGAGACTGGAGGATGTGGATAGTTTTAGATACTTGGGTGCGAATGTGGCAGGAAAGGGAGGAGTGGAGGTAAAGGTAGATTGTAGATTGAGAGAAGCAAGTAAATGCTTTAGGGCAGTGATTCTTAACCAGGGGGGCATGGATCATTTCCAGGGGGGGCGCGAGCTTTCAGGTGAAAAGTATAAGTTTTTCCAGTTAGTGATTACTTTTACAACAGCGTGGGCCAGTACTATAAGCATATGAATTATTACAGAATTCTTTCTTACTAATGAACCGTTAGAGTGAGACCCATTTAGGCAGAGCGTTTCGTCCGAGGTTGTCTTCGTCGGTTGAATCGTATGATGACATCATGCTAAGACGGAAGCTGATTGGCTAGTAAATTCTTGCGCGATGCTATCAATATGTGGGACGGTGTGACTGAGACAATTGCATTTCACCAGTCGTTGTGTGATTATTGCTTATTGTTGTGTTGGCCTCATTTGTTCTACATATTTACATAGATACAAAACATCAAGTATTTTGCAATGAGTGCTAAGAAATGGAAGTACATTGAAGATTACATTCGATTTGGATTTGTGTCTCTCCAAAGGGGTGACACCGAGGTTCCACAGTGTGTGATATGTTACAAGACTCTGAGCAATGATGGAATGCGGCCTTCACGCCTGGAACGCCACTTGAGGACATCACATCCTGCTTTAGTTGACAAGCCGAAGACATTCTTTGAAACTAAAAAAGACACCTTGAAGCGAGCTAAACTGGATGACAGTGGGTAATTTCGGCAGCAATTTTCAAAGGTTGTTGAGGCTTCCTATGAGATCGCTATGTTGATTGCAAAGAGCAAGAAGAGTCATAACATTGGAGAGTCTCATAAAACCAAGTATATTATGTGCAGCAGAACTCGTTTTGGGGAAAGATAGTGCAAATAAGCTTTCCCAGATTTCTCTGTCAAATGATACAGTCAAGAAAAGGATAGATGAATTATCGACCAAGTAAGAGCCTCCCCTGTTTTTGCCATCCAGTGTGATGAAACGACTGATGTCGCTCAGTGTTCTCAGCTTCTGATGTATGCTCGTTTTGTATCAGGCAATAATATAAAAGAGGAAATTATGTTCTGTCACCTGATGGAAAGTTTCACAACAGCAGAAGCTATATTTGATATTATATCAGATTTTTTCCAGGAAAATCAGCTTTCTTGGGAGTCGCTGGTAGGAGTGTGTACTGATGGAGCACCAGCCATGCGTGGTTTACGGTCTGGGTTTGTCACAAAGGTGAAAGAAAGAAATCCTTCCGTAATGAGTACACACTGCATACTTCATCAGGAAGCCTTAGCATCCAGAACTTTGCCTGTTGAAATGATGGACGTCTTGAATGTGGCTATCAAGATTGTCAATTTTGTCAAAGCTGGAGCCTTGAACAGTCGTCTTTTTAAACTGCTGTGTAAGGATATAGAATCCGATCATGAAGCCTTGCTTTTTCACACGAACGTGCGATGGTTGTCAAAAGGAAATATGCTTGGAAGGCTTTATGAGTTACGAGAAGAAGTAGAAATATTTCTAGATTCACAGCAGAAAGTAGACCTTAGCCTACCTGGTGGATATTTTTGAGGCATTGAATGCTATGAACCTCAAACTACAAGGAAAAAACATCAATATCCTCGTGCACCATGACACCATTCGTACCTTCATGGCCAAACTCGATCTTTGGAAATGTCGAGTTCTACAGGGAAATGTAGCCAGTTTTAGAAACTTAGATACGGCTCTCGCTGACAGTAACCTCGACTCTGAGTTAAAAGAGCAAATAATCACTCATCTAAGTGACTTGAAATCGGAATTCGTCAGATACTTCCCAGATATAGACGACAAGCGTGAAGCATGGAAATTCATCAGGAATCCATTTCAATGTGAAGTAGCTGATGTAGCTGAAGAAGTCCAAGAAGAGTTCCTAGAGTTGAAGTTCGACTCCACAGCTAAAGAAGACTTCAAAGATATGGATTTGGAGACTTTCTGGGTCAAATACCTTCATGTTTACCCTTTGACCTCACACCAGGCTCTTCAGATTCTAACAATGCTTGGATCCACATATATGTGTGAAATGGCATTTTCCACGCTCGTTTCTATCAAGACTAAGTACAGAAACCGCCTCAACGTTGAAGGCGACTTGCGTTGTGCACTCTCAAGCATTCGACTGCGTATTCTAGATCTGGTAGCTAAGAAGCAGTGCCAAATATCTCATTAATCATGTACCTATTCGAAAGTGTCAAATATCAAATTATTGCAATTTATACTTAATAAATGGACTAAAAAGACATTGCCGTTTCTATTCTATTTTTAAATTAGAGAATAATATTTACCTATATATGCAAGGGGGCGTGAAAAAAATAGTAGTTCGTAGGGGGGGCGTGGTAATGAAAAGGTTAAGAACCACTGCTTTAGGGGATTAAAAAGTGTAATGAGAAATAGACATTTGGGAATGGATGCTAAGAGGAGATTATATGAAGGAGTGATTGTGCTGACAGCATTCTACAGGGCAGAAACTTGGAACATGAGAGGAGGAGTTTGAATATGTTTGAGATGAGGTGCCTGAGAAGTATGATGGGGATTACTAGGCTGGATAGAGTGAGAAATGAGGAGGTGAGGAGGAGAATGGGTGGAAAGGAGTTGGGAGGTAGGGTTAATGAAAGAGTATTGGGATGGTTTAGACACATGGAAAGAATGAGTGAAGAAACTAGTAAAAGAGGTATGGAAGGCAGAGGTGGAAGGAGTGAACATGATTGAGCGACCTACAGGGTCTAACAGATAAATCCGTACAACTTCTTATCACATGTTTTAAGATTAATATCTCGGGTTATAATAAACAGAGAGTTATGAAATTTTCAGTATATTTAGAAAAGGCAATAAGAACAATGATTTCATTCAATGTAACCACCTTCAGCTGTTATGACGCTTTCAACGTGTTTACGAAACTTGGATACAGCGTTGATGATCTCAGACTTTGATAATGAACCCACAGCCTTCTTGATGTCTGTCTTCAGGGTTGTTATACTTCTGTGTGGCTTGTCACATGCCTTGGCCTCAATTCGCGCCCAAAAATAATAATCTAAAGGGTTTAGGTCTGGCGAATTTGAGGGCCACAACTCTTTGTTCCAGAACTGCACATTTGACCCTTCGAGAAGGTTGGTGGTCCTCTTTGCTGTGTGGGCTGGAGCCGAGTCTTGTTGGAAGACAAACTGGTTGCCACTAGCCTTATCTTTCATCCAGGGTATTATTTTCTCTTCTAGAACTTTGCAATAGACAATGGCATTGACTTTCTCCTTGTTGTTGAAGAAGTGAGTGAAGACGTCCCCCTCAGTTGACACCACAGAGAGCACCATGACACTTGCTGGTTTCTTCGTCATTGTCTTGTGTTGAACCTCTGAGGATGAGGAGGCTATCCAGCGATCATTCCGCTTATTGAAAGTCGCATCAACCGTGAAAATCTTCTCGTCGGAAAAAAACTTGATGACTGAGCCATTCGACTTCATCCAGTTCAATAGCTTTTGGCACCTGGTCAAGCGGATTTCTTTCATTTTTCGTGTCAAAAGATGTCTTTTTCCTTGTGAGAATGAGGTTAATCCCAATTTCTTTAATGCTCTGTGAATTGTCATTGTGCTGACACCTCTCTTCTTTGCCAATGTCGATAATGGTAAGGCTGGATTTGCATTGACACTTCTCTTGAGACCAGCTAAAAAGCGAGGTGTTAGAATTCTGCCCCTTCTGGGCTTGTGAGCAGCTCGTTGGTCTTCGCCGGTCTCATCAAAACGTTTACAAACATCGTAAACAGTTTGTCTGGAGTATTTTAGCATCCTTCTTATGGCGCTAGGAGTGTGACCCGCGCGACGAAGTTCGCATATGGCTGAACGTTTGGCTTGTTCCATTGCTTAATGTTTATTGCACCGGTGCTAGTATACAACTGGCTAAATTATTAGACAAATGGAAGTATCTGGTAACAATCAGAATTGCCATATGTTACTTTTTAAATGCTTAAAACCTCTTCAAAGTTTGTACGGATTTATCTGTTAGACCCTGTAGGATGAGATGGATGGATGGGGTAAAAGGGGCATTGGAAAAAGTGGAATGTCTGTTGAGGAAGGATGGGAGAGGACAGAAGGTAAGGGTGGATGGAGAATATGTATGGATGATGCTGTGATGCATGATGGGGAGTGGGTGGGGGATGGGGGGGGTGAGGGAGTATGTATGAGAAATAAATTGATCCAGCCCAAAGGGATTTCTTCCTGTCTTCTCCATTTCTGCATGAGGGAACAGAGAGGGGGGTTCACTGATTTAATGAATCGGCCTTGTTGTGGATGTGCTGTGGTTTGCGACACTGCATCTGACCCATGGCAGGATGCAGGGATGACCCATCATCCAGGAGGTGCCAAGATAAGAGGGAGGGAAGAGGGTGGAGGGGAGTGGAGTATGTTGGGGATGGAATGGGTGGAAGTTGTTTTTATGCCTTTATTTTTTGGCTACCTCCCATGTAAGGGGGAAAAAGCATTTGGTATATGTATGCATTATTATTTTTTTTTATTTATTAATTTATTTCTTTATTTCTTTTATTTTTATTTATTTATTTATTTGCTTGATATTATTATGTGGAACAAAAAGTCTACATATACTGTTCAATCTCCTCTAGCAATTTCTCAAATCATGATTCAAAACTTAGCACCAGTGCACTCATGCAGATGGCCCGACAGTTATAACCCAGCATAGAAACTACAAAATAGTAGCTAAGAACATCGAAGCTTACTAACACAAACTAGAACAATGGCTCAGAAATTATAGAGTGAAAGTCTCACCCCAAATATCATCAGTAACTATGTTCACTCCTAGCAACCATGAATCAAAGGAATATTCTACATTGAAATTAAAAAGCCCAACCCTTCCATTGGAAAGGAACTCTAAATTTCTAGGTCTCACTTTTGATACTCAGATGACCCTCAGCTCACACATTAAAGATCTGATGTAGAAAATCAACAATAGAGTAAACCTACTAAAATTCATCACAATCATGGGCTTTGTACAACAAAAGGAAATTAATTACTATTTGAAACAATTCATAAGAACCACTGTTGACTATGCTTCCACAGAATGATTCCTAATAATCAACAAAACATTGACACTTTACTACCTGTCATCTCTATACCAATAGGCTTCTTCCCCCCCCTTGAAATGGAGGTAGCCAGTTAAGGCATGCACCCAACCACACCAGCCTACTCCTATCTTATCAACTATTTCTCTTTCATCCCTGTCCCCTGCCCACTGCCTGGGCCAGAAGCAATGCAGCAAGATGTAACAGTGAGAACCACTTCATTATCAGTAACTTTTGTATCACTTAACAATGTCTTCATTTACTACACTATTTTTAGATATGCAGTACTACTTTTGTATTATTTGCCCTAGATTGAGACTCCGTATTGCACTTCAATCCCCAATACTTCAATTAGCTGTTTCCTCAATTCCTTAGAACTGGATCATACATGTGCCCTCTCCAAACACCAACACTGTGTGTGTGTATATATTTACCCAATTGTACCTTATTGTGATTGTGTGTGTGTGTATGCATATCTTTAGTGAGTGAGTACAGAGTCTCATACGCTTTGCTTTAATATTAAAGTCAAATGCTGTACTTGATTGGACTATCGTATTACTAACAATAATTGATGTATTCTGTTCAAACTTGTACACAGGAAGAAGAGGTACGAGCTCCAATACCACAGAAACAGGAAGTGCTGGTTGAGGGTCCAGATGAAATTGCATATAGTTTTCGTGGTAAAAGAAGAAGTGCTAGATCAGTCTTTGACAGGTTTAGAGATTTTGAAGCAGAAGCAAGTGAGTATCATGAATAATGTAGTTACTTTGAATTTTTCCATTTTCATTGTTGTTAAAACATTTTATTCAATACATTTTCACTAACAATTGTATATTCTACATCAGGTAAGACAATAACTTTCTATAATGCAGAAAATTGGGTTTTTAAAAGGGGTCAAATGTGATTGTAGTACTTATAGAGGGATAATTTTATTGGGTGTTGTTAGGAAGGGTTATGGGAGGGTTTTGATTGAAAGGATTAGGAGAGGAACAGAGGGAGTAATTGGTGAAGAGCAGGGTGGGCTTAGGAAAGGTAGGGGTTGCATGGATCAATTTTTGTGGTAAGGACCTGTGAGAAAGCTTTAGGAAAAGGTAAGGATTTTTTTTTTTGGGGGGGAGGTGGCTTTATGGATTTGGAAAAGGTTTATGACAGGATAGACAGGAAGGCACTGGGAGGTATTGAAGATACATGGGGTTAAGGAAAAGCTGTTAAAGTCAGCCAAGAGTTTTTATGAGAGTAGTAGAGCCTTAGAATGGAGAGAGTAAGTGGTTTTAGGTAAAGGTGGGACTTTGCTAGGGATGTGTCATGTTGCTATGGCTGTTCAATGTGTACATGGATGGGATGTTGTGGAAGGTAAATGCAAGGGTAATAGGTAGGGGACTGGAGATGGTTAAAGAAAAAGGAGAAAAGTGAGAGATGAAACAGTTGTTGTTTGTGGATGACACTGGGCATATGGTAGGGTCAGAGGAGGAATTAAGGCAGTTATTGACAGAGTTTGGGAAGGTGTGTGATAGGAGAAATTTGAAGGTAAATTTAGGTAAAATAAGGTGATGAGGTGTAGAAGAGGATGGCAGGAAGTTAGTCTTAAAGGAGAGAGGCTGGAGGAAGTGGATAGTTTTAAGTATTTGGGGTTGCATGCGGCAGGTAAGGGAGGAGTGGAGGTGTAGGTCATTGGTAGGTTGAGAGAAGCAAGTAAATGCCTTGTGGAATGAAAAAGTGTCATGAGAAATAGGCGTCTGGGAATAGATGTGAAGAGGAAAGTATATGAAGAGGTGATTGTGCTGATGATACTTTATGGGGAGGAAACTTGAAATTTAAGAGTGGTGGAGAGAAGTTTAAACATGTTTGAGATGAAATGCCTTAGACTTATGGTAGGGGTTACAAGATTGATTAGAGTGAGAAACTAGGAATTGAGAAGGAGAGGGGATGGAAAAAGGAGATGGTAGATATGGCTGATGAAAGAGAATTGGGATGGTTTAGACACATGGAAAGAATGAGTGGAGAAAGATTTAGAAAAGAGGTGTGGAAGGTAGAGGTGGCTGGAGTGAATTTGAGGGGATGACTGAAGATGAAATGGATGGATGAGGGGAAAGGGGCTTTGAGCAAGAGGGGAATGTCTGTTGAGTAAGGAAGGGAGAAGGCAAGAGGTAAGGGTCAGTGGAGAATGGATGTGTATAGATGATACTGTGATGCAAGGAAGGGAGGGGGTATGGAATGGTTATGTGTGAATGATGTTTTGACACAACCCAAAGGGATTTATCCCCCATTTTCTCTGTTTTACGCATGAGGGGATGGCAAGGGAGGGTTGCTAATTAAGTGAAGCAGCCTCACTGGATGTACTGTGTCTAGCTGCACTGCCTTTGACCGAGGGCAATGGGTGGGAGGAAAGAATGGTTGGTGGAAGTGGGCACATGCTCCTTGACTTGGCTGCCTCTTTTATAAGGAGGAAAAAGCCCTTAGTATATAGATAGATTTTAGTATTAATGTTTGCACTAAGACACAAGTGTAGTGCCAGTAATATATATATATATATATATATATATATATATATATATATATATATATGCTAATAAGAACTCAGGTACATGTGTTCACTTATGCAAAGTAGGCCACTTGGAAAAAGAAACTAACGAGGCAGAGTGCTTTCGTATATTACATCATCAGTGCAAAAAGTACTTTTTGCACTGAAGATGTAATATATGAAAGTGCTCTGCTTCGTTTAGTTTCTTTCTTTTTCCAAGTGGTCTACTTTGCATATATATATATATATATATATATATATGTACATATACCAAGGCTTTTTCCCCCTTACTAGGGAGGTAGCCAAAAAGGAAAAGGCATAAAATCATTCCCACCCATTCCATCCCCGAAAACACTCCACACCCCTCCACCCTCCCTCCCATCTTAGCACCTCCAAGATGACGGGTCATCCCTGCACCCTGTCCACTGCCCTGGGTCAGAAGCAGTGTCACAAGACACAGCACATCCACAGCAAGGCCGCTTCATTAAATCGGCGACCCCCCCTCTCCGTCCCCCCATATAAAGGAGAGGACGGGGAGAAATCCCTTCGGGCTGCGTCAAAAATTTTGCTCACACACACTACCTCACCCCCCATCCCCCCGTCCATTCCACCTCATGCATCACAACATCTTCCATATACAACCATTCTCCATTCACCCCTGTCTTCTGTCCTCTCCCGTCCTTCCTCAACAGACATTCCCCTCTTCCCCAAAGCCCCCTTCACCCCATCCATCCATCTCATCCTAGGACGTCCCCTTCATGTTCACTCCCTCCACATCTGCCTTCCATACCTCCTTTACTAGTCTTTCTTCATTCATTCTTTCCATGTGTCCAAACCATCCTAATACTCTTTCATCAACCATATCTCCCAACTCCCTTTCCACCCCTATTCTCCTCCTCACCTCCTCATTTCTCACTCTATCTAGCCTAGTAACCCCCATCATACTTCTCAGACACCTCATCTCAAACACAGTCAAACTCCTTCTCTCTTCCTCTTTTATGTTCCATGTTTCCGCTCCATACAGTGCTGTTGGCACAATCACTCCTTCACATAGTCTCCTCTTAGCATCCATTCCCAAATGTCTATTCCTCATTACACTTTTTAATCCACCAAGGCATTTACTCACTTCTCTCAATCTACATTCTACCTCCACCTTCACTCCACCTTTTCCTGCCACATTTGCACCCAAGTATCTAAAACTATCCACTTCCTCCAGTTGCTCTCCCTTAATGCTCACTTCCAGATTACTGCCACTTTCACCCCTTGTACATCTCATCACCTTACTTTTACCCACATTTAGCTTTAGCTTTCTTCTATCACACACTCTCTCCGTCACCAACTTCCTCAATCCCTCCTCCGATCCTGCCACAAGCGCAGTGTCGTCCGCAAACAACAGCTGGCTCATCTCCCACTTTTATCCATTTTCTTTAACCATCTCCAATCCCTGACCCACTACCCTTGCATTTACCTCTCGCACTACCCCATCCATGTATAAGTTGAACAGCCAGGGTGACATAATGCATCCTTGACGAAGTCCCACCTTTACCTCAAACCACTCACTCTCTCCATTTCTAATCCTGACACAAGCTTTACTACTCTCATAAAAACTCTTGACAGCTCCCAGAAGCTTTCCTCCTATCCCGTATATCCCGTATATCCGCATAACCAAGGGCTTTTTCACCATTATAAGGGAGGTAGCCAAAGTCAAAGGCATAAATCCACTCCCACCCCTCCCTCTTTTCTTGGCTCCTCCTAGGTGACATATCATCCCTGCATCTCACCCACTGCACTGGGTCAGAGGCAATGCAACAAGATAGGCCAAGAATGGCAAAATGAAGTTTAATATAAAAAAATGCAATGTACTGAAAATTGGCAATAGTGGCAAAAGGCCATCCTTAAACTATTCCTTTGGAAGCAAACACATTACAAAAGCAAAAGAGGAGAAAGACTTGGGAGTGTTGATAAAAGACACCTTGTCACTTGACAGACATATCAGCAGGATTGTGAGAGAGACATAGGGACTGTTGTAGAAGATTAAAGTGGCATTCCATTATGGGGATGAAGAGATGATGAAAAGAATCATCGAAACACTTATATGTCCAATACTGGAATGTGCGTCAGTATTATGGTCCCCACACAGAGTGAAGGATATAAAGGAAGGTATCAGTATAGGCTGAAATAAAAAACTAGTGGAGCCCCACAAGGGACAGTTCTGAGACCTATAATGCTCTTGAGATATACATAAATGATTTGATGGAAAGTGGAACAAGCTACACTAATGTTTTAGCAAATGATGCAAAGATTGTGACAAGAAAAGTCACGCAGTTGTTGTCTTAATGTGTTTGCTGGAAATGTGTAGCCACACAATAGTTGGCAGGGTCCTCAGGCATACATACATACATATACCAAGGCTTTTTCCCCCTTACAAGGGAGGTAGCCAAAAAGGAAAATGCACAAAATCATTCCCACCCATTCCATCCCTGAATACACTCCACATCCCTCCACCCTCCCTCTTTTCTTAGCACCTCCTGGATGACGGGTCATCCCTGCACCTTGTCCACTGCCCTGGGTCAGAAGCAGTGTGGCAAGACACAGCACATCCACAGCAAGGCCGCTTCATTAAATCGGCGACCCCTCCTCTCCATCCCCCCATTGCATAAAAGGAGAAGACGGGGAGAAATCCCTTCGGGCTGCATCAGATTTTGCTCACACATACTACCTCACCCCCCATCCCCCCACCCATTCCACCTCATGCATCACAACATCATCCATATACAACCATTCTCCATTTACCCCTGTCTTCTGTCCTCTCCCGTCCTTCCTCAAAAGACATTCCCCTCTTCCCCAAAGCCCCCTTCACCCCATCCATCCACCTCATCCTAGGACGTCCCCTCAGGTTTACTCCCTCCACATCTGCCTTCCATACCTCTTTTACTAGTCTTTCTTCATTCATTCTTTCCATGTGTCCAAACCATCCTAATACTCTTTCATCAACCCTATCTCCCAACTCCCTTTCCACCCTGTTTTCCTCTTCACCTCCTCATTTCTTACTCTATCTAGCCTAGTAACCCCCATCATACTTCTCAGACACCTCATCTCAAACACAGTCAAACTCCTTCTCTCTTCCTCTCTTATGTTCCATGTTTCTGTCCCATACAGTGCTGTTGCCACAATCACTCCTTCATACAGTCTCCTCTTAGCATCCATTCCCAAATGTCTATTCCTCATTACACTCTTTAATCCACCAAGGCATTTACTCACTTCTCTCAATCTACATTCTACCTCCACCTTCACTCCACCTTTTCCTGCCACATTTGCACCCAAGTATCTAAAACTAACCACTTCCTCCAGTCGCCCTCCCTTAATGCTCACTTCCAGATTACTGCCACTTTCAACCCTTGTACATCTCATCACCTTACTTTTACCCACATTTAGCTTTAGCTTTCTTCTATCACATACTCTCCCAAACTCTGTCACCAACTTCCTCAATCCCTCCTCCGATCCTGCCACAAGCGCAGTGTCGTCTGCAAACAACAGCTGGCTCATCTCCCACTTTTCTCCATTTTCTTTAATAATCTCCAATCCCTGACCCACTACCCTTGCATTTACCTCTCGCACTACTCCATCCATGTATAAGTTGAACAGCCAGGGTGACATAATGCAACCTTGACGAAGTCCCACCTTTACCTTGAACCACTCACTCTCTCCATTTCTAATTCTGACACAAGCTCTACTACTCTCATAAAATCTCTTGACAGCTCCCAGAAGCTTTCCTCCTATCCCGTATATCTGCATAACCTCCCACAGTACCTTTCTGTCTACCCTATCCTAAGCCTTTTCCAGATCCATAAAGGCCCAAAAAACATCCTTCCCCTTTCCTATAGCTTTCACATATCTGTCTTACCACAAAGATCTGATCTACACAACATCTACCCATCCTAAATCCACACTGTTCCTCACCAATTACTCCCTCTGTTCCTCTCCTAATCCTCTCAATCAAGATCCTCCCATAAGCCTTCCCAACTACACTTAACAAGCTAATCCCTCTGAAACTACTACATTCACACTTGTCCCCTTTTCCCTTGTAAAGAGGAACTGTACAGGCACTCCTCCAGTCCTCTGGCACTCTACCCTCTCTCCAGCAAACATTAAATAACCTCACCAGCCAGTCCACCATCACTGTACCTCCTTTTTTTAGACATTCTGCATGGCATCCATCCAGACCAGGTGCCTTACCTGCTTTCATCATCTTATCAACTGCCTTCACTTCATCCTTCCTTATTTCTCCTCCATTTTCCTCACTCATCACGGTCATTTTCTTAGCATTTCCCACTGCAGCTATCTTTCCCTCCCTATCCTCCTACACATTTAGCAACTCCCTAAAATATTCTGCCCATCTTCCCCTTACTGCCATCTCTTCCATTATCATCTCTCCATCTGCACCTTTTACCTTTTCTTCTCTACTTGATTTGCCTCCTCTTCCTCTCTTAATTTCTTTCCAAAACATCTTTTTATTACTTTCAAAATTTTCTGTCATACTCTTACCCCATTTCACATCTGCTCTCCTCTTTGCCTCCTTTACCTTTTGCTTTACTTCTCTTTTCTTTTCTCATATGACTCATCATATTTTGTAACCAATCTATGAAAATTCGCTTCTTCTCTTCTACAACCTTCTTTGTTTCCTCATCCCACCATTCACTACCCTTCCTTCTATTTCCTCCTGTCCTTCTTGTTCCACACACCATCCTTGCACACTTTGTGACTCCCTCCTTGAACCATCCCCATTCCTCCTCCACACCTATCTCTACTCTATCCTTCACTCCCTCCCACTCCTCCTTCAGCTTCTTTTTGTACTCCTTTTCCTTTTCCCTACCCTTTGTCCCTTTCCTCTTTCTCCATCTACCTCCACTCTCAACTTACCTTCCACCAAAAAATGATCTGATATTCCCCCACCCTCTCCCCTTAGTACATGTACATCCTTAACTCTTCCTATCATAATCCTATTTACCACTACATAATCCATTAACGCTCTATCTACCACCCTTCCATCTACCACCCTCTCCCATGTGTACCTATGCTTGACTTTCTTCCGAAACACAGTATTTGCTATCATCAACTCTCTTTCTAGACACATTTCCACCATCAACTCTCCACTACGATTCTTTCCTGGGACTCCACATTTCTCAACCACTCCATCAATTGGACCATTTCCTACCCTAGCATTAAGGTCACCCAGTACTATTACATTAACATTTCTCCCTAAATCCTCTATGCACTCATTTAGATCTATCCAAAAGGCCTCCCTTTCTTCTACACTCTTCTCACTGCCAGGCCCATATGCACTTACAAAGACCCACATCTCCTTTCCCAGTTTCACCTTCATCCACATTATCCTTGAGGAAACCTCCTTCCACTCCACTACACGTTTACCTATCTCTTCACTTACTAGAATAGCCACCCCTTCCCTCCCTCACCCTCTCTTCACTCCTTATAACCTCCCAACTACACTCCCAAACTTACACTCACCTTTCCCTTTCAACTTAGTTTCACTCAAAGCCAATACATCCATCTTTCTTCTCACAAACATACTACCTATCTCTTCCCTTTTACTCTCATCTGTATCACATCCACGCACAATAAAAGACCCAAACCTTAGGGTGCTGGTCGGAAAACTCCCAGACCCTCTTATGCCTTTGCTTTTTCTTTTAGGAATGTCCCCTGTGGGGCTACAAGGAGAAGGATGCCTAGTCCTAATCCCCGTCCCTTTCTTCTCGCCTCTTACGATCCAAGTGGGAAGACTTGGTGGCAATGTTCTTTTCCCCCACCACAGGGAATTCCCCCACCACAGAAAAAAGAATACTCAGAGAAATGGTACAGGACAGCAACAAGGGGTTGGGGGACAGCATAACGGAGGGACAGTCATAGTATAAAAGTGTCATCATTTCTCTCTATGAACAGAGTTTTCCTTTATCATAGACAAAATGATGTGTGGTTCTGGTCCGTAGGGGCGCCCCATATAGACCCTAAAGTATCAACTGCATGCTACTTTGCCACAATAACAAGCAGCCAATACCCCAGATGGGGTACTTCCATATGTTTGTGTAGTTAGGAATGTCTTGTAGCCGGAAGGAAGGAAGAAAAAAAGAAAGGGAAAAAAAAACAGAAATGGAGGGCCACTTCAGAAAGAAAAAATAAATATTGCATTTCATCATAGATAATTCATTAGCATTTCAGTCCTTGAGGACAGTGTTGTGCACAAAAAGGGGGTGGGGGGTGGCAGACCAATTTAAAACCAAGGGAAAATCATGTCATAACCAGGTGGGAAAGTAGTTGGAAGAGAATTACAGGGACTGAATGAAAGGAAGGGAAGATAGTCTGCTGGTTGACTTACAAAAGATAACAACACAGGAAAAAGGATGAAATATCTAAAAAATTAAGTGTAGCTTGGTCTTCGAAGGCATGCAGTTACTAAGTTCAAAACAGTGACAAAAAATGCTATAGAAAGAAGAAAAATGTTGTGGACAGGGAGATGCTAAAGACTGTCAGTATTGATAACACAGAAGACTATAGACATTACCTTGCTCAGAGGCACTGAGTGAGGTGAGTCTCATATTAAGGCAAATGTACCTTCCTGTATGAGCTAAGTCACTAAGTTGGAGTTGGATGTTAAAAAGGCAGTACAGAATGTCTAGTTTCATTTGAGGTTGGGGTTGTTTTCTTGTATCCTGTGGGTTGTGCTTGTATTTTGCAAGGTGATAAGTGATTGGGTTTAAGTTTAAGAGCTCTGGCATAAAACTCAAGCATTCTCATATGCTGCTTAATGGAGACAATTTTATTTTGTTAGTAGATCTTCTATTGGAGGTTGTTTTAGTTACTGCATCCAGATAACTTTATGATGTTCAAAGTCTACAGTCATTGTAGAAATTGGGAGTAGTGTAAAAAACATAGAGTTGAGTTCAGTGAGTGGAGAGTAAAATGTAAAGGTAATATTTATGTGGGGCCAGGCTGTGGAAGAAGAGGAAAATGTGATGCACAGTGCATAGTGTGGGGATAATTGAAAATCATCTTCCTGTATATCTCTTCACTTCACATCAACCTGAAGACAGTGATGATATGCCCAACAATTTAAAGCTGAAGGTATGTGCATTCCGCAAATGTGATAATTTCTTTCATACAAGTACAGGAATACCTCACTGTATGACCAAGTTGTGTTCCCAGCTGACTGGTCGCAATGTGAAAATTCGTATATTGAGGTGGGTTTTACATGTAAATAGGGTGGAGGGTTGTGTTCATGGACCCTGTCAACCCCCTCCTCAATTTTTGCCTGGGTCTTTCATATACACGCAACATTTGTTTTACCGACTTTATAGCATATATTTTTATGTATATATAAGTATTCTGAATGTAGAAGGTGCCATAAATTAATAATGAATGGTTTTAGACTAACAGGAACTTTTATTAACAATTAAACTGTGCACTTGGAAAAAACAAAATTTTAGTCATTCTCCAACATCACCTCCACATCATCCACCTTTTCTTCATCCATGTCTTCTAAGATAACTTGTGGCTCCTAGAGCTTGGACTCCACAGCCTCCACCACAGCGTCCACAGGCTCGACAGGCTCCTCCACCACAACCCTTCGTGGCAGCTTGCTTGGCTGTAGCACGAAGGAGGTGGGTTGAGCGGAGCGGAGCAAGAGCAGCACATCTTGTTGCTGTGCAAAGTGGAGCGCAAGTGGGCAGACAAAGCAGTGCGTATGTAATACGTACTGTGGTCTTGTGCCAGCAGTGGCGCTGCGGAGGGTTGGTGCTGGCTTTTAATTTTTTATTTTTTTATTTTATTTTTTTTTCCGTACCTCTGAGGCATTTCCTACATTTTCACATGTCACAAGAGCGAATTGTCATGCATCGGGGTGTTGCAAAATGAGGTATCCCAGTATTTGGATGTTATGACACCATGAATGTTACTTAATTTTTGTTGTGTAGCCATGCCCTACACTCCAACCCAAATAACAACTGTGTTCTAAGAGGTTGAATTATCCAATCAATCCATTGCCCCACATCTGTCTTGCAGGTGGGCCCATGATTCCTAGGTAATTTGCACAGGCACTGGATTGTCCCATAAGTCACTCAAGGAAAAAATATTGTGTTGTCTGGTTATGGGTAGGGTGGTGTAGTGTAAGATGAAGTGGTTGATGTCTTGTGTGATGGTTGAATATAGGACAGCTTGTTACTTTGGACCTATTATGTGTTGGTATTGTTTTAGTATTGGATGAGGACCTGAATGTATCATGCTAGTGTGGTTCTTTGGTAACAATTATTATTATTAATAATCTGCCTTATTTTGTATAGTTTGTAAAGTATCTTTTTTTACTGATTGTTGGAAACCAGACTGTGTAAGCATAGTAAAGTGTGGTTCTTATGAATTGTTTGAAGACTTGTGATTAGTTTCCTTCTGTTTCCCAAAGCTGATGGTTGTAATTGATGATAGTATGTTTATTTTCTTGTTGGTTTTTACTGACAGGTCTTTGATGTGCAGGCTGAAGATCATATGAGTATTTTAAGGTTCTCTTTTAATGAGAGGGTTTGGCTACTTAATTTCACTTTTTTCATGATTGGCTGGAGTAACATCATAGCCAATGATTTGTGGGGTGAGGTTTCCATGTTGTTTCTGATCCATTGTTCTAGTTTGTCTTAGCTTGAGTGCCCTTAGCTGTTATTTTGTATTTGCTGTGTTGGGTTATTATTGTTAGGTTACCTGTTTAGGACTCTCATAATGAATAGTTTGGTTATGGAATGGATTATGTTTTTATACAGAGACCTGGGACCAGTGATGGGTACTTGTAGTGGTCCTACAAGATGGACAGCAGAGAAAATAATTTTCCTGCTACCCATTTTCAAAACCCACCAACAACCTCTCACATCTGTCTAGTGGTGCAGCATGGAAGGGCTGATACTCAGAGGAAAATACAGTAGTGGTAAAAGATTATTGAGAAGAATTTTTGATAATCCTGACAACTGAATTGTCATTAGAAAGGCGATACCTCAGCAATGTGAACATTTGTGAACGAAGATGCACCTATATTTGAGACAGGAAAAAACTATTGTTAATTCTTCATTTATATAAGATATTTGTTGATTTTAAGTAGAATACATAGTGGATGAGGTTTTGCTCTTCATGAAAAGAAACAGGCTTTGTAGGAGATGAGTCCAGGGTAAGGGAGCAGCCATAGTAATGTATGAATAAAAGGAAAAGTACAGTGTCTAAATCTTCATTTAATGTCAGATGTTTTAAGTACAGTAGTTTTAGTGACCATTTTGGGGTATCTTTGTATAAAAAAAAGAATGAAGGTCATCAATTTGCTATAGAATATGTCCAGAATGATACCCAGCACTGCAATGTTTGGCAATAGTAGGCCACTGGAAATGTTCACAAGCTGGGGTTGCATTAAACACAATGTATATTAAAAAAAAAAAGGAGGGGTTCACATTTTACAACAAGTTGGCTGATAAGTAGATACAGTAATTCTATTACAAGCTTTTTGAGGTTTTACCCATATCAAATACTTTTTTTTCATTAGAGTTAATTTTTCACATTTGGCTCCACATATATATATAATATATATATATATATATAACATATGTCTGCATGTATTTACCTAGTTGTATTTTACGGGACGGGAGCTATGCTTGTTGTGACCCGTTTTCGCATCTCTCCACATCCAATTTATTCTTGAACTCGTGTATAGTTCTGGCATTCACCATTTCACAGTTTAGTTTGTTCCAGACATCGATGACTCTGTGCGGGAAACTTTTTTTTTAATTTATTTATTCATTTTTTTCAGGTCTCTTCTGTAACTGTCCTTCTTTAGCTTTTTATTGTGCCCTCTTGTTTCTCTCTTGTCCCATTTCAATAGGTCACCTCTATCGAGAACTTCCATCCCTTGTATATATATATATATATATATGTATGTCTATATACCAAGGGTTTTTCCCCCTTATAAGGGAGGTAGCCTAGTCAAGAGGCATGTACCCACTCCCACCCATTCCACTCCCATCCACCACCCTTTACTCCATCTCATCTTAGCTCCTCTTGGATGATGGGTTGTCCCTGTGTCCCACCCACTGCCCTGGGTGAGAAGCAATGCAGCAAGACACAGTACATCCAGAGCAAGACTGCTCCACTTAATTGGATCCCCCCACCCTCCATCCCCTCATGCAGAAAATAGAGAAGATGGGGAGAAATACCTTTGGACTGCATTAAAATATCATTCACACATAATCACTCCCTATCCCCCCATCCCTAGCCCTCTCCCTTCCTTGGATCACAGTATCATCTATACACAGCCATTCCCCTATTGCTCAATGTTCTAGTCAATGGTCATATATTGTCAGAAAACATTAAGTTTGCTTAACAAGTCCAGGGTATCATCATTGAGAATCTTGGCAAGTCAATGAGGGCCATTGACAATCAGCTCATAGTTCCAGTTAACTATGAGATGTATGGTGCACAAAGACATCAGGTACAAATCCATAGTTATGAAAAGAGCAATTAATATCTGATGAGACCCAGAAGAACAATGTGATCCAAGGGGAAATGCTTGCTGAACAAACTCAAAACACCCCGAGGAGCCCAACATGCTTTGGTTCTTTTTAGATGAGAAGAGCTTTGTCCAAGATCAAAAGATGAAGAGGAGGAATGACAGATGGCTTTGTACCAGTCCCACATGATTATGGCTTTGTGCTAGGCCCACATGATTTTCGGACTCGTGAACTGTGAAGGCCGTGGCAGCCTATATTGACACAGTGTAGATGGTTCAAGCCCTGTATCAAGAGAGTTGCTCAGGGGAGGCCTTATGTGTTCCAGGAAAACTGCTCACTCTCACACAGCCTGCACAACCAAGGAGTGGATGGCTGAAAATTTTCATAATCATGTTACCCCTGACAGTTGGCCTAACTCTGCTGATTGATATCCCCTGTATTATTAAGTTTGGGGCATCATTGAGAGGGAAACCAACAAGCATGCCTATAATACCAGTGACTCATTGGTATTTAACATTAGTGATGTTATGGCCACCTTGAATAAAGATCACATGAAAAATGCAAATAATTTCAGAAGCCTTTTGAGGCTGCTGGCAGTTTTATAGAATAGTCTTTTGCTATGTGTATGTGAGAACATGTGTACCAAGTTCTGTAATTATATTTGTTGTATGTGCTTTCCTTCAATTGAAATTTTGTTCCCAAATAAATGACACCCTATAGAAGTGGTCATAGTTTTTATGGAAAAATTCTGTTTGAGAGAATATAACATGTGGGACAAACTGATCTATTCATGTTAGGTGTATCATAGGAAGTCATTATTCATGCATACAAGGTTATGTAAAAAAAATATATATTTTGATGAATACAAATTTCTTGTGCAACTTGAAATCAATCAAGTAAAAAAAGATGGAGGCAGTTGCATGACGTGGCCCAGGCATTCCCATACATGTTTAAATATTTTTTGTATTTCTTAAAAAAAGATTTTAGTAAGATTTTGTCCATATGACCATGCAGAACGCCAGGAAGAAGAGTTGATGAGTGGAGGAGCTTCAACTAGTACTCACAGTGCAACAGACAAAAAACGAAGAACACTGGAAGACCTCTTCAGACCTCCAATTGATCTCATCTTCAAAGGAACATTTCAGGGAGTAAGTGTTTGGATTTGAATGAATATGAGTCATTGCATGCACATGCATGCCCTGTGGTCCTTGTTGACCATTGAATTTTCAGTATTATCTGATCATTCCTCCATGAGGACTGGGGAAGTTTTCTATAAAGCTATTCAATAACAGAATGGTACTTTTAGGGATGTATGATTATGTATATTAGCATTATATGCAAAATAGGATGAGAGAATCATATGAGAGGCACAAAGACAAGACAAGAGAATTAAGGCATAAGATAAAGGTGGCAATGGGGTAAGAGTATGACAGAACATTATGAAAGTAATAACAAACTTTTTTGTAATGAAATTAAGAGAAGAAGGGAAGATGAATCAAGTAGAGTAGAAAAGGTAAAAGATGCAGATAGAGAGATGGTAGTAAGAGGAAGATGGGCAGAGTATTTTAGGGAGTTGCTAAATGTGAAGGAGGATAGGGAGGGAAAGGTCATTGCAGTGGGAAGTGCCAAGAAAATGACAGTGATGAATGAGGAAAATGGAAAAGAAATAAGGAAAGATTATGTGAAAGGAGTTATTGAAATAATAAGAACAGGTAAGGCACCAGGGTTAGATGGGTGTCATGCAAAGTTGATAAAAAAGGGAGGTACAGTGATGGTGGACTGGCTGGTGAGGTGTAATATTTGTCTAAGAGAGGGTAGTGTGCCAGAGGACTGGAAGAGTGCTTGTATAGTTCTGCATTATAAGGGGAAAGGGGACAAGTGTGAGTGTAGTAGTTTCAAAAGGATCAGTTTCTTGAGTGGAGTTGGGAAGGTTTATGGGAGGGTTTTGATTGAGAAGATTAGAAGATGAACAGAGGGAGTAATTGGTGAGGGGCAGTGTGGGTTTAGGACAGGTAGGGGTTGTGTGGATCAGATTTCTTTGGTAAGGCAGATATGTGAGAAAGCTTTAGGAAAAGGTTAGGATTTTTTTTTTTTGGGGCCTTTATGGATTTGGAAAAGGATTATGGCAGGGTAGAGAGGAAGGCATTATGGGAGGTAATGCAGATATATGGGATAGGAGGAAAGCTGTTAAGACCAGTCAAAAATTTTAACAAGAGTAGTAGAGCCTGTGTTAGAATTGAAAATGGAGAGAGTAAATGGTTTGAGGTAAAGGTGGGACTTCACTAGGGATGTGTCATGTCACCTTGGCTGTTCAATTTATATATGAATAGGGTGGTGCAAGAGGTAAATGCAAGGGTAATGTGCCAAAGATTGGAGATGGTTAAAGAAAATGGAGAAAAATGAGAGATCAGCCAGTTGTTTGCTGACAACACTGCATGTAGCAGGATCTGAGGAGGGATTAAGGAAGGTAGTAACAGAGTTTGGGAAGGTGTACAAAAGAAGGAAGTTGAAGATAAATGTAGGTAAAAGTAAGATGATGAGATGTACAAGGGGATATACTTGGGTGCAAATGTTGTGGGAAAGGGAGGAGTGGAGGTGGAGGTAGAATGTAGATTGAGAGAAGCAAGTTGATGCCTTGAGGGATTAACCTCTTCAATACGAGTCAAATTCTTGCATGCAGCATCAGATGCCTAATGTATGATGCATCACACTACTTGCATTATAAAATATAAAGCCACTGCTGTATTACTCATTCTCTTTTGCTCTGAGTAATGACAAACACACAAAACTTGATCAAACCAGTTCACAGGATTCGGGGGTCACTCAGCTACAACTACAAAATTAATATAATCAAGACGCTGACACTGGCATCCTTGTAAACCCACTCTTGCTTTCTGATGCTTATGTAGGCATCATCATATCGAAGAGTTTAAAAAGCGTAATGAGAAATAGACATTTGGGAATGGATGCTAAGAGGAGATTGTATGAAGGAGTGATTGTGGTAACAGCACTGTATGGGGGCAGAAACATGGAACATAAGAGAGGAAGAGTTTAGATGTGTTTGAGATGAAATGCCTGAGAAGTATGGTAGGGGTTACTAGGCTGGATAGAGTGAGAAACGAGGAAGTGAGGAGGAGAGCAGGGGTGAAAAAGGAGTTGGGAGATAGGGTTAATGAAAGAATATTAGGATGGTTTGGACACATCGAAAGAATGAGTGAAGAAAGATTAGTAAAACTTGTGGAGGGCAGAGGTGGATGAAGTGAACATGAGGGGGTGATAAACAGGCGCGGATCTAGGAACAAAGTTTGGGGGGGGCCCGACGGCAGAATTTTCGGTTGTTTAACGAGCATTAGCATTACCGTTTATCGTACAATAAAATCCTCACACGGGGCACCAATGTAGTGAGTTCCAGCGATAAACCTTTCATATATTTAACCAAACAGCAAAACAACCATTCAATGCGGCAGATACCAACAGAAAGAGAGAGAGTCGAACGCAGCGGTCACTTATATAGGCGGAAATTAGCGGAAAAACAGTCAGCGGAAATCAAGATGTTATCGAACCTTCCAGAACTTTCCAGAACTTTCATAAATGATACAATGATAATAAAAATGGATTATAACATGGATTAAACATGGATTATAAAAATGAAATAGTGAACTGAAATGAAATCGGGCCAAAGGGCCAAAGCCAAAAGGGGGGGGCCCGGGCCCCCTGGGCCCCCCCCTTATATCCGCGCCTGGTGATAAAGGATGAGATGGATAAATGGAGTAAAAGGGGAAGTGGGAAAGAGGGGAATGTCTGTTGAGGAAGAGAGAAGACATAAGATAGGGGTGAGTGGAGAATGGTTCTGTATGGATGATGCTGTGATGCATGGAAGGGAGTGGATGGGGGATGGGGATGTGAGGGAGTATGTGTGAATGATATTTTGATGCAGCCCAAAGCGATTTCTCCTTGTCTTATCTTTTCTGCATGAGAGGACAAAGGGGTGGTTGCCGATTAAATGAAGTGGCCTTGCTGTGGATGTGCTGTGTCTTACTGCATTATCTCTGACCCAGGGCAGTGGGCGAGATGCAGGTGGGAGTGGATTTATGCTTTTGACTTTGGCTACCTCCCTTGAAAGGGGGAAAAATCCCTTGGTATATGTATGTAGCATTATGTATTTAAAGAGTTTATTGTCAGTCATTCTATCTTTTATCAGTGATTCCGTAAAGACAGATTCACACCCATTATAATGTGTGCATTTACCTAGTTGTATTATACGGGAAGGGAGCTATGCTCGTGGTGACCCGTCTTTGTATCTCTCAGCATCAAGTTTTTTCTTAAAATCTTGAATAGTGTTTACACACACTGTTTCTTTGTCTAATTTGTTCCAAGTATCTATCACTCTGTATGGGAAGCTCTTTTTTTTTTTTTTTTTTTTTTTTTTTTTTTTTTTTTTTTTTTTTTTTTTTTTTTTTCAGATCTCTTCTGTACTTATGTTTTTCCATTGCCCCATTTCAATAAGTCATTCTTATCTAAGATTTCCGTTCCCCTCATAATTCTATAGATTGTAAGTCTCCTCTTTGTTCCAGAATTGGTAATTCTAATATGGACAGTCTTTGTTCATATATCATTTTGGAAAGAGTTGGTGCCAGTTTTGTTGTTGCTCTTTGTATTCTTTCTAACTTCTTTATATTCTTTTTGGTACTGGGTGCCCATAGTGTTGCTGCGTACTCAAGTTTTGGTCTTATTAGTGTAGTTAATTTTTTTTCATCATTTCCTCGTCCAAATAGGCAAATGCCACTTTTATTGACCTCAATAGATTATAGGTTTTTCAGACTACAGTCGAACCTCAAAAGCCCGGATTAATTGGGGGGAAAGGCAGTCCGGTCATGCCAAAAGTCCGGTCATTGAAAATGTTGCCCTAACATCCGTAGATTTTCGTAGCAGTATACGTATAGGTAATGTATGATATGGCATAGAAACACATGAGAATAATACTCTTAACACTGAAATGATAACAATACTGTAATAATAATACTATAATACTAATAATTCTGTAATAATAACTGTAATACAAGCATGTAAATGTACTGCACATACAGTGTACTGTACTGTATTTTTTATTATGTACACTAAATATCGGAAGGTATGCACGCGGGACAGTGGTGGTGGCCAGGGTTGCCGCGTTTTCTACACTGCCGTGTAGAATGGGAGTGTTGCCATACCGGGGCATACATTTTTCGCGGGAGTGTGCAGACTTTCATAGCAAGATATACTTGTCAAACTTTGACAAAATGTTGATTCTATTTTTTTTTTTTTTTTTTTTTTTTTCATTCTTGAATGTATATAAGGCCCCCATGCCCTAACATATTCAGTAAGATATAAAAATAATTTTTTTTATATTATCGCTAAAATAAAGCTGAAACTTTAGCGTAGAATTTTTTTCTACACAGTAAAAACGTATCTTGTGGGGTATGATATTTTATTAGTAACACAATTACCAATTAAAGTCATATTTTGATGTACCATTTATTATTTGATAACTAGTTCTATGATTTTTAAACAAAAGTTTGAGTTTTTGAATGTTTTTAACAGCCAGCTGATATATAGAAAAATTCCTCGATGTCCTTGTGCAGTTGCCACATGCCGCTATTTTATTACGTTTTAGTACAAAATTCTACGAAACGGCAGCCCTAGTACTAAAAGAAAGCTGAAACTTTAGCGTAGAATTTTTTCTACGCCGTAAAAACGTATCTTTTGGGGTATAATATTTTATGAGTAACACAATTACCAATAAAAGTGAGTAACACAATTACCAATAAAAGTCATAATTTGACGTACCATTTATTATTTGATAACTAGTTCTATGATTTGTAAACAAAAGTTTGAGTTTTTGAATGTTTTTAACAGCCCGCTATGTAGAAAAAATTTCCTCATGTCCTTGTGCAGTTGCCACATGCCGCTATTTTACTACGTTTTGGTACAAAATTCTACAAAATGGCAGCCCTGGTGGCGGCTTGACTGGGCCGGGTTTGAGTACATGTGTACGGCCATCGCTGCCACCTACCGGACAAATAGGGAACTTTGCTTGAAAAGTCCACCCTTTGTTCATTTCGACCGGTCATATGAGGGTCTGGGCATTCGAGGTTCGACTGTATTTTATTAATATGCTTATCCAGTGTCATATCTTTGCTGATCATCACTCCAAGGTCTTTTTCTGAGTTTACTTTTATTTTTACCTCTTCTTCACCAATTTTATAACCTCTCGATATTCTGTTTTTACTTTTTCCAAGGATATCTCCCCGTCTTCTCCTTTTATGCAATGGGGGGACGGAGAGGGGGGATCGCTGATTTAATGAAGCGGCCTTGCTGTGGATGTGCTGTGTCTTGCGACACTGCTTCTGACCCAGGGCAGTGGACAAGGAGCAGGGATGACCAGTCATCCAGGAGGTGCTAAGATAAGAGGGGGGGTGGAGGGGTTTGGAGTGTATTCAGGGATGGGATGGGTGGAAATGATTTTATGCCTTTTCCTTTTTGGCTACCTCCCTTGTAAGGGGGAAAAAGCCTTGGTATATGTATGTATGTACTTTTTCTAAATTCCATTATACTAAGTTTCTTGATATTGAATTTCACTTCCCACTTTTGAGTCTATTTCCAGATTTTGTCTAAGTCTTGTTGTAACGAGTTGCAATCCTCCTCTGTTTTTACTCTCTTTAGTATTTTTGCGTTGTCTGAAAAGAAATTCATATAAAGCTCGACTCCTTCGTCCATGTCATTTATGTATATAGCAAACATGATCGAGGCCAGTACTGATCCCTGTGGGACACCACTTATCATTTCTTCCCAATTTGAGAATTTGTCTCTAATTACTACTCTCGTTTTCCTCCCAGTCAGGAAGTCTTTCATCCATTCCAATAATTTTCCTCTGATGCCACCTATTGATTCTATCTTCCTTATTAGTTTATTGTGTGGGACCTTATCAAATGCCTTTTGTAGGTCCAGAAAGGCAGTCTGCCAAACCATCTCTCTCTTGTATTATGTCTATTAATCTTGAGTAGAAGCAGATCAAGTTTGTTGTACATGATCTTCCTTGTCTGAATCCAAATTGATTTGGATTCAGTATAGTTTTTCTTCCAAATGTTTAACCCATCTATTTTTGACAACCTTTTTGCAAATTGTTGCTACTGTGCTTGTCAGGGAGACCAGTCTGTAATTTGATGGGTCTTCCTTGTTTACTCCCTTACATGTACCCCTAATTGTATTATACAGGAAAGGACCAACACTCATGTGGTCCTGGGTCTTACTCTCCAATATATTATACCTAGCTTGAAATTCATGCATGTTTCCAACTAAGTCTCCTCATTTTCCAATTATGTTACTTAGATTTGAATTTATGTGTTGTTCTAGCTTGGGCTATATCAACTTGCAATTGCTAGTGTTTATGCTTCTGTATTGAAAACTATATCCTCACATCCTTTAGACATATAGTCTTTCTAAATTTGTTTATATGATAAAGCCTTTACATCACTAATCAAGAGATCTCTTTTGTCAGTGTAGTCTATACCTTTTAGTAATCTGAATACTTGTATGGTTTATCTGCTTTCCTGGGAACCAGTTTGGTGGTTGCCCTTTGCATTATCTCAATCTTGCTTTTATCCTTATATCCTTCATTCTGTGTCTAGATCTTTTTGCAATAGCCTACAATCCATGTTTTTCACCCTTATGATCTTTGCATTATCTGCAAATGTGTTGTCATAATAGTTTGTATCATGTCATTTACATAAATAAAAAACATTATGGGTGTAAACACTGAACTTTGTGGAAATTTGCTGGTCACTTCTCTCCTTCTTATCCTTAAATAAAGTCATTGTGTATCACTACCTTAAACAATCTTTCATCCATTTGAGTAGTTACCTCTTAGTCCTCCAGATTCCACATAAGATGACTGTGAAGTACTTCATCAAAAGCCGTTTCTAGGTTGAGGTACTCACACTGCTCAGCCTCCCCCTCTTGCCTTTTAGTTCTCTAATATGCTCCAATACATGTGTCAACTGTGTGTTACTTGCCTTCCTAAGGTATAGGTACACACAGTCCAACCTCTCTCTTTCCTGTAGCACATCAATCACTTTCAAGTAAAAGTTTAAAATGTTAAATACACTTGAGCTTCCAAATTTAAAGCCTAATTGACAGTCTGTCAAAACTCTTCAAGATTTTTTACCCATCAGTCTTACACAATCCTTTCACATAATTTCACTGTTGTACTGGTCAGTGAAACTGGCCTGTAGTTTAATGGTGCCTCCTCATAACTCATAACTGGATGGATGCCATGCAGAATGTTTAAAAAAGGGAGGTACAGTGATGGTGGACTGGATGGTGAGGTTATTTAATGTTTGCTGGAGAGAGGGTAGAGTGCCGGAGGGAACAAGTGTGAATGTAGTAGTTTCAGAGGGATTAGCTTGTTAAGTGTAGTTGGGAAGGCTTATGGGAGGATCTTGATTGAGAGGATTAGGAGAGGAACAGAAGGAGTAATTGGTGAGGAACAGTGTGGATTTAGGACAGGTAGAGGTTGTGTAGATCAGATCTTTGTAGTAAGACAGATATGTGAGAAAGCTATAGGAAAGGGGAAGGATGTTTTTTTGGCTTTTATGGATCTGGAAGAGGCTTATGATAGGGTAGACAGAAAGGCACTGTGGGAGGTTATGCAGATATACGGGATAGGAGGAAAGCTTCTGGGAGCTGTCAAGAGTTTTTATGAGAGTAGTAGAGCTTGTGTCAGAATTAGAAATGGAGAGAGTGAGTGGTTCGAGGAAAGGGTGGGACTTCGTCAAGGTTGCGTTATGTCGCCCTGGCTGTTCAACTTATACATGGATGGGGTGGTGCAAGAGGTAAATGCTAGGGTAGTGGGTCAGGGATTGGAGATGGTTAAAGAAAATGGAGAAAAGTAGGAGGTGAAACAGCTTTTGTTTGCAGACGACACTGCGCTTGTGGCAGGATCGGAGGAGGGATTGAAGAAGTTGGTGGCAGAGTTTGGGAGAGTATGTGATAGAAGAAAGCTAAAGTTAAATGTGGGTAAAAAGTAAGGTGATGAAATGTACAAGGGGTGAAAGTGGCAGTAGACTGGAAGTGAGCATTAAGGGAGAGCGACTGGAGGAAGTGGATAGTTTTAGATACTTAGGTGCAAATGTGGCAGGAAAAGGTGGAGTGAAGGTGGAGGTAGAATGTAGATTGAGAGAAGTGAGTAAATGCCTTGGTGGATTAAAGAGTGTAATGAGGAATAGACATTTGGGAATGGATGCTAAGAGGAGACTGTATGAAGGAGTGATTGTGCCAACAGCACTGTATGGGGCAGAAACATGGAACATAAGAAGAAGAGAGAAGGAGTTTGAATGTGTTTGAGATGAGGTGTCTGAGAAGTATGATGGGGGTTACTAGGCTAGATAGAGTGAGAAATGAGGAGGTGAGGAGGAGAATAGGGGTGGAAAGGGAGTTGGGAGATAGGGTTGATGAAAGAATATTAGGATGGTTTGGACACATGGAAAGAATGAGTGAAGAAAGACTAGTTAAAGAGGTATGGAAGGCAGATGTGGAGGGAGTGAACATGACGGGACGTCCTAGGATGAGGTAGATGGGTGGGGTGAAGGGGGCTTTGGGGAAGAGGGGAATGTCTGTTGAGGAAGGACGGGAGAGGACAGAAGACGGGTAAATGGAGAATGGTTGTATATGGATGATGTGATTGCATGAAGTGGAATGGGCAGGGGGATGGGGGGTGAGGTAGTATGTGTGAGCAAAATTTGATGCAGCCCGAAGGGATTTCTCCCCGTCTTCTCCTTTTATGCAATGGGGGGACGGAGAGGGGGGGTCGCCGATTTAATGAAGCGGCCTTGCTGTGTCTTGCGACACTGCTTCTGACCCAGGGCAGTGGACAAGGTGCAGGGATGACCCGTCATCCAGGAGGTGCTAAGATAAGAGGGAGGGTGGAGGGGTGTGGAGTGTATTCAGGGATGGAATGGGTGGAAATGATTTTATGCCTTTTCCTTTTTGGCTACCTCCCTTGTAAGGGGGAAAAGGCCTTGGTATATGTATGTATGTATGTGGATTCTTGTATAATCATTTCTAGTAAGTAATTAAACAAATAATAGGCAGCAAAAAGTGTTACAACTAGGAGAAATATACTCAATACATGAATAATATGGAGTACTGTACTGAAAAAAAAGAAAAGAAAAAAAAAAAGGTAATCGTGGGAAATAAACATGCACCTACATATACACTCTGAGCAACACAATGAAATACCTTCATCAAAATAATAATGCAATATCATAAGGATTTCTTTAATACAAGTTTGATTTCAAACCAGTGACATCTGAAAAAATAAATGAATAAGATCAGTAAATAATTTAAGCTTCGCCACCAAAGACAAAAAATTATCAAGAAACTGAAAAAACTCAAACACCCAGAATGCCCAAACAAGAAAGATACAACTTTGAGAAGGCAAACTTTATAGAACTGAGCAAATTCTCTGATAAATCAGATTGAAGGGCTCAATCTGTTATCCCAGATTTGTCTTGCAGGAAAACCACAGCTCCTAGGTAACCAGCAACAGCCACCAGATTCAGTAAGTCACTCAAGGAAAAGAAACATTGTGTTAGTATGGCTAGGTTAAGGCAATGTAGGATGAAGTCTTCATTGTCCTCAACGTGATGGGGTACTTTGTTTCTATGGCCAGGCCTGTTCTGTGTTGGTTGTCTTAGGGATGATGTCTTAAATACAGTCATGCAAATGTAGTTCTTGCTTCTCTTGGGAGTGATTTTTGTGTAGAGCTAGTGTCAATGTTGAGAGTTTGAAGGATTAGTGTGTTTGGTGGTTGGTCTTGAAGTGTATGATTGAGTGAGAAAGTGTTCTTGTATGGTTGTGATGTTTTTTTTTTTTTTTTTTTTTTTTTTTTTTTTTTTTTTTTTTCTTCCTTGGTTGTGATTGCATAATGAGATGGATAGATAGATACATAGAACTGTTTACCTCTTAACTTCATGTCTTCTATGGAAAGAGAAGTTGAAACAAAAGAAATGCCAGTGAATTGTCAGTGACATAATACAAATAAATCAGAACATATAGCCACATAAATAAGAAATGAAACCCTGTTGGCTGCCCCTCCAGTCTCAACTACATGGGGATTAAAGGTTAACCTATCCCCCACCACACTGTTTAGGTCACAAACAGTGCAGTAAGGCAGTGCCATACAGAAGAAGGTTAAAGATAATGCATGTTGAATTTCAAACAGTGATATTGAGGGAGTTAGTGACATAGTTTGGGAAGGTGCGTGAAAGAAGGAATTTGAAGATATATGTGGGCAAAAGTAAGGTGATGAGATGTATAAGGGGAGAGAGTGGCAGCAGACTGGAAGTGAGTATTGAGGGAGAGAGACTGGAGGAAGTGGATAGTTTTAGATACTTGGGTGCAAATGTGGCAGGAAAGGGAGGAGTGGGGGTGGAGGTAGAATGTAGATTAAGAGAAGCAAGTAAATGCCTTGGGGATTAGATTACAAAGTGTAATGAGAAATAAACATTGGGGGATGGATGCTAGGATGAGATTGTATGAAGGAGTGATTGTGCCAACAGCACTGTATGGGGCAGAAACAGGAACATAAGAGAGAAGGAGTTTGAATGTGTTTGAGATGATAGGGGTTACTCGGTTAGATAAAGTGAGAAATGAGGAAGTGAGGAGGAGAACAGGGGTGGAAAGGGAGTTGGGAGATAGGGTTGATGAAAGAGTATTAGAATGGTTTGGACACATGGAAAGAATGAGTGAAGAAAGATTAGTAAAAGAGGTATGGAAGGCAGAGGTGGAAGGAGTGAACATGAGGGGACATCCTAGGATAAGATGAATGGATGGGGTAAAAGGGGCATTGGGAAAGAGGGGAATGTCTGTTGAGGAAGGACGAGAGAGGATAGAAGATAGGGGTGAATGAAGAAGGGTAGCATATGGATGTTGCTGTGATGCATGAGGGGAAGTGGGTGGGGGATGGGGGGTGAGGGAGTATGTATGAGAAATAAATTGACGCAGCCCGAAGGGATTTCTCCTCGTCTACTATTTTTCTGCATGAGGGTACGGAGAGGGGGGTCACCAAATTAATGAAGCGGCCTTGCTGTGGATGTGCTGTGTTTTGCAACACTGCTTCTGACCCAGGGCAGTGGACAGGATGCAGGGATGACCTGTTATCCAGGAGGTGCCAAGATAAGGGGGAGGGAAGAGAGTAGAGGGGAGTGAAGTATGTGGGGGATGGAATGGGTGGTAGTGGTTTCTATGCCTTTGTCTTTTGGCTACCTCCTGTGTAAGGGGGGGAAAAGCCTTTGGTATATGTATGTATGTATATTGTATTTATTAATTTATTTTACAATATATAGAATGTCTGATCTGAATTTTTTCCTCTAATCTCATCTGTGTATATTTCATACATTTCAGGCTAGGGACATGGGTGCTACAAGTAAGAAGTGGCTTATGGTCAATATTCAAGACTCCAGTGAATTTTCATGCCAAGTTCTCAATCGAGACGTTTGGTCAAACCCAACCATCAAAGCCATTATTAGGGAACAGTTCATCTTTTGGCAGGTACTGTATTTCAACAGTATATTCACCACCATAAAAAAAGCAGTGTGGTTCTAAATGGATGAAGAAATTGCTGTGGATTATAGGGATTTCTTCTTTTTGATCACTATATTTCTTGAAGGAGATGGGGCAGCATGTAATGAATTAGTGGGGGTGAACCAATTTTAGTTGTCAGGCCATGCTGTTCAGGTGGTGTCTTGCTGTGTTGCCTCTGATTTTAGGTGTAGGATGAGTTTGGGATGGGTGGGTGAATGCTTTGACTTCACCATCCCCCTTAAAAAAGAGAAAGGGTCTTCTGATATATGTATATTTGTCAGTGTACTGAAACATAACTGCTACAAATAAACATAATTGTGTTTACAGGTGTACCATGATAGTGAGGAGGGACAACGCTTCATGATGTTTTACCAGGTTCCAGAGTGGCCATATGTATCCATCCTAGATCCTCGTACTGGTGAATGTCTTGTCACTTGGCACAAACTGGATACAGCCACCTTTGGAGACTTGGTAACAGAGTTTCTCTCTGTGCATCCCTCTTTTGAGGAAGGTGGATCCTCCTCACCACCAAAAAAGAAGCAGAGAGTGGTAAGTGTTTTTAAATATGTAAATTACTCTTTTCAACAAAATATTTTCTGGTTGTACAGTAAATTATGCTTTATGAGTTGAGAGCCATGGGTCTCCTGCAAGAGAGACCCAGGGCGATGGATTCATGGGTTGATTGGTTGAGTAGATCTTAACTCTGGTGGTAATTAGGGGCACCCCAAAAATGTCCCAAAATTATTGACTACATGTTTCCATACAGACAGTACCTGAGTACAGGAACTCAAGCTAGGGTGCATCAAGATAACTGTAGTGTTATCCAAACACCAACAGTGTTATCAGACCCTCATTTAACATGTGTAATGTATTTGAACATATTACAATTTCAGTTTTTATCAGTACAAGTGGTATATATGTGTCTTCCTTTAATAGGAACGCTCTGCAAGTTTACTGGAAGCGGATGAGGAAGCTCAAATTGAGGCTGCAATCCAGGCATCCTTGGCAGAACAAGACCAAAAGAAAGCAATGACAGAAGCTAGTGAGGATGAAGAGGATGAAAAGGAAGAGGGAGACTCGGATACTCTTGAAACCTTTGATTCAGATTCAAATGAAGCTGATTATTCTATTGAAAATAACAGTGACAGAAATCATATGCAAAATGGTAATAGTAAAATTCACAGGAAAAGTAGTAATCAGCCAGATAAAGAGGAGGAAGAGGAGAAAAAAGAGGATGATGAAAGTGTGGAAAAGTCCAGTGTTGATACAAAGGATGATGAAGTGGACAATAGTGATTGGAAACTGTATCTTGGTGATGAAAAGGATGCTGAATCAAAACTCATGTTACGGTTACCAGATGGTTCTAGAGATGTCATTGCCATGCCTTCAACATCAAAACTTATGGTAAGATACAAACTATGTGACATAATCGAAAGTAATAAGAGAGTAAGATCAATTTTCAGAATAAAAGAGGAATATCTATCAAGCAGGGAAGTGAGAAATTAATGCAGCATGAAGGATTTTTTTCTGCACTGGATGAGTGGGCAGGGTTGCCATGTAATGAAGTAGTCAGGGTAAACCAGCTTGAACTGTTAAGCCCTGCTGTGGAGATGCTCTGTCTTGCTGCATTGCTTCAGACCTTAGTAGTAGGCAGGGACAGAAATGACCCTTCATCTACAAAGAGCTAAATTAAAAGGGACAAAAAATGGGTTTTGGAAGGGTGAAGGGTAGATGGATGCCTTGACTGGGTCATTTCCTAATAAGGGGGAAAGGGCCTTTTGGTATATATGTTTATTTACTTTTAACATGATTTCTCTCCTTTTACAGGCTTTGGTGAAGTATGTAGGAAGCAAGGGCTACAGTAATGAAAGGTTTGAACTCGTAACTAATTTCCCCAGACGACAGATATCATACATGGACTTTAACAAGACTTTAAAAGATGTTGGCCTTTTTCCTCAAGAAACTGTATTTGTTCAGGCCAGATAACCCCATGAAATGGCAAAGGAATGTCACATGGTTATAGTGTTATATTCTTGGGTCTCACGTTGTCATGCATCTTAAGTTTTCCAAGGAATTTAGTGACTAATCAGTGCTAAGGCAAGTGCATGCCTCATTTCTTGTAAAGTTTATGAAAAAAATATACTGCCTTTATATGAAAACTACTTGAGATTCATGATTGTTAGAAAGTATTGTCCAGTGCACTCAACAGAGTTGACTGCTTGATTTGGATGTTTGCATAAATTCCCAAGTTGAAGTTGAAGGATAGAAATTTTTAAGGTCTGCAGGACTAAATCAGTTATCGAATTTTAGAGTGAAATTTTAATTTTGATGTGTTCCGGTGTGCCATAAGGCATCATATATTAATTCTTTATCAGTTATGAAAACTGAATTTTTGAGGTGAGAGTATAGAAAAAAGTAATGTTTAACAGTCCATCACTGCCCATAGTATCAGGTGAGCTTTGTGTGAAGAACAGGGTATGATATGATATAGCTCAAACTTTCTTCCTTTCTTTCTTGGCAGATATGTTACCAGTTTCTTTATTTTTTTAAGAAGAGCCAAAAGTTTTACATTCCTCAGTAGATGTTAAGAATGTGAAGATGAAACTGAATTCAATGGTTGTATGTTTGTGTGACCCAGTTGATAATAATTTTACTTCAGGATTGTATGTAATACAATAACCACTGCCATGTGAGTTAAGTTTTAACTTTTTTATGGAAATGTTTTGTGTGTTCTTTGAATAATAATTGTTATCTTGAGTTTCACTGACTGGAAACCCATAGACTGATATAGTGGCTGGCAAGAATTCTTGGACCCTCCCATGGATCTATCCAGGAAGAAACTTTGGACCACTTTCTGTGTTGCCCTAGTGAGGAACTGTTTCTGTCACAGGCATGTAATAGTAAAAGGTGAAGAGTTGCCAGTTGTCATCTCTCCTTGTCAGAAAAATGGAGGAAAACTAATTAAAGTTGATAAGGATCTTGGGTCCAGTCCAGAGACCGTGCCAGCCCCATAAGGCTGCACTTGCAGATGGATATGAGGATGTTGACAGAGTTTGAATTGTGAAGATGGGCAGCAAGGTCAGGATTCTCTTTGAGATCCATCTTGCACTACCACCATTTGCAGGTACCCTTATTCTTTGAATGTATGATGTTTTCTTGCACAATTTCATAGGAATTTGTGCATTTTTCATAGACCAGAAACATGTGAAACATATTGGTCTGTAGGCTTGAAAACTGTTTAATATTATTTACAAGTATTATGTACATAATTTCATCTAGTAAGGATTTTTTTTTTTTTATATAATAAAGTAAAGAAATTTGTAATGCATTTTATACATATACAAAGGCCTTAATCCCTCTTATCCCTGTTGGGCAATCAAAACATTCATTTTGCCCAAACTGTACATGGGAGAATGATACAAAAAGAGGAGATCCAAAATCCCCACATTCACCTCATTTAGTTGCCTTTAATACAACATGTAGGAGATGTAATTGTAGTATTCTTGCCTCCCTATCACAAGGTAAGAAAAAAACAGGTGAAGCCATAGAGGTGGTAAATGGAAGATTTAAGTAGGGGTAGTAGAAGTTGAAAATTCTCAGCATTCCTCTGAGTGGAGATAAGTCTCTAGCAATGATAATTGTTGGCTTGAGCTTCATTGACTGGAAACCAGAAGCCCCATAGTGACTGGCAATGGCTCCTAGGCCATTCTATAAAGTTCTCTGGAAAGAGAGGATTGTTGTCTGTGTTATATTAGTAAAAGGGGAGCATTTACTAGTTGTTAACTCTCCTAATGTGAAAAGGTGGAGGAAATGCAGTTGAGGTTGATAGAAAGGGATCCTGGTGACCAAGTGTCCACTTACAGATAAAAGCAAGGGTGTTGATGGGTTTTGGTGATGAACTGCTGGGGATGATTTTCTCTGTGTTGTCTTACAAACACCTGTCACACATCCTTTAATCTCTAGTCATAAAAGAATGCTACACAAGTCTGGTCTGTAGGGAGTGACCCTTGTCCCTAGGATATTGACAACATTAAACTTGAGCAGAGTACCCCAAATAGGATTGTATTTTACAGGTGATTAAATTTTTTCATTGCATATTTAGTAAATATGAGTCTGGACCAGTGGTGGATACTTGTATATGATGGTCCTGTGAAATGATAACAGATAAATGTCCTTGTTGCCCATCTTCAAAATGGTCAACATCCTCTGATCTATTTGGAGATGCAGTCTCAAAGGGCTGACAATTAATTTTCAGATTGAGGCAAAGATATATATCAACTTTGTATTTCCTCCCCTTTTCCCTTCAGGAGAACTGATAACTGGTGCTTCTCAGTTACTTCTAAAAGCAAGTGACATAGAAACAGTCCCTTGCTAACAATATTTCTTACCAGAGGAAGGGTCCAAGGTTTCCATTCAGTGGGGATCCAGGGTTCCACTCAGTGAAACAATAGGTAACATGTATTATTATGAATCCAAGTTTATTGAAAATACATAAGTACCAGTGTGCATGTTTCAGAAAAATATTCTGAAAATATTGTGATAATATAAACGTAAGTAGTCACCATAATAAATTTTAAAACTATCAATATGGCACTAGCATCAAGATGAAACAGTTCAGATAAGATAACATATGAAGAATTACAGACATCACACCAAAACTGTTTATTATTTATTCTTTTGTTGAAGTATATAAACCAATGTGTACTAAAAAATACACATAAGTAACCATAAACTTTTGTCTGAAAATTCTTACATTTCATATGATGAGTCAAAATTCTGCTTAATTTGTTCTAGGCCATTTGAAATTAAATTACAAAATATTTTTAAGCTGAGCCCTATGTTTGCATTAAAAAAAATGTGTGTCTTGTTTGGTGTGATTTTCCTTGTTACTTATCTATCTATATACTATGGGCATTTTCTCCTCGTATTAGGAAGGGACCGAGCCTCAGCTACCCACCCCCGCCCCTTCCACTCCCAACTGTTTCCCTCTCATCTTAGTTTCTTCTGGATGAATGGTCAGCCCTGTTTCCTGCCCAAGGCCCGGGTCAGAAGCAATACAGCAAGACACAGTAGGACCAACTGTTTCATTTACAAGGCCTCCCTCCTTGTCTCTTCATGCAAAAACTAGAAACGAGAATGCCCTTTGGCCTATGTAAAATTATAATACACAACCATTCTCCACTCACACCTATCCCCTGCCCCTTGTTATTACAATAAAGGAAAGGGAAATAAATAGTTCAGTCATACTTTCACACATGCACAGAACTATATCACAAATGAATACCAATAATTTCAGTTCCAGCATGTACAAAGTAAATTATATGTACTAGTCTCCCTAGACAATTCTAATCATATTGACAACTTTACTTATCTATGAACTTAAATTTCATATGATTGTCAAAAATTTCCTCAAATTAACAACATTGTTCTTCCAATTATTAACCTGGCAATATGGTGTGACAGTGTGGATAGATGGTATTTTCGAGAAGCCCCTAATCACAATCCACATGACAGGCACTACAGGCCCAGTGGTCCTGCCTTGCAGTGGTATTGAGGTGGTAGTGCAACTCAGCAGCAGGCTGCACAACTGAATATCCTTTTAAGGGTCTACTTTAGTCACCTCACATGTGAAGAAGGCTAGAAAAGGTGAAGAGCCTATGCCAGGAGCCACATAGCTGTAGCCAAAGCCATTACTTTTGCCCTATGCTCTTGGACTGTTGGGACAGGTAACAGTCACTGCTGGGAATTGGAGAGGTGTGTGGGATTCAAAACCATAAGAACCAAATGCAAGATTGGCATGCTTCTGAGCTGGTGCCTCAAAATTAACCCCTCTCACCCATACATGGCTGAGGAGCCACACCCAATAAGATCACCTTTATTGCACCAAGAACTACAATAAAACAAGGAGGGAATAGCAGCCCTCCCAAGTCCAAAAAACTTCAGCTGCATCCCCAGCCCACTCTATGACACCTAGAAATAAGGCCTTCCCCTTAATCAATCAATCTTCTGTCCCAGGTCTCTCCCTTATTCAAACGTTTCATAAGAACCAACCTTGATTATGCTTCCAGAGCATGGTTCCAAACTCTCAGCAAAACAAACACTTTACAAACAATAGAAAGTAAACTTCTGAGAGTAATAATAGGATGCACCAAAACCACCTAACTTCAACACCTGCATACCGAAAATAAAATCTTTCCCAGTGATAGACACAGTTCTATGCTAGAACCCTAAATACTACCCTCCCATCTCATTATATCACAAACACCACCAGCAGAATGTAATAAAAAAATACATAACATAAGAATGAAGGAGACTGCAAGAGACCATAAAGCCTACACTAGGCAGCTTCGTATCCATCACCACCTATCATCCCCATCCATAAAGTTGTCTAATCATTTCTTAAAACGAGATAGTTTCAGCACTTACTACATGGTTACTAAGTTTATTCCATTCGTCGACCACCCTATTAGTAAACCAATTCTTGCCTATTTCCTTTTTAAATATAAATTTGTCCAGTTTATAACCATTACTGCAAGTCCTGCCCTGTTGTTTTAATATGATGACCTTGTTTCATCACCCTTGTTAAAGCCTTTGATCCACTTGAACACCTCTATTAGATCACCCCGCACTCTGTGTCTTTCCAGAGAGTGTAAGTTAAGGCAAATTTCTGAGTCCATGTATCATTTTGGTCATTCTTCTCTGTACTGATTCTAGTGAACTGATGTCCATTCTGTAGGATAGAGACCAAAACTGTACCGCATAGTCAAGGATGGGTCTAACTATTGGTAGATAGAGTTTAATAATTACCTCTGCACTTCTGTTCGTTACCGTCCTAGCAATGAAAACTAATGCTCTGTTAGCTTTATTCCTGGCACTTGTTCCAAATGTCTATTACTCTGTGGGGAAAACTGTTCTTTTTCAGGTCTCTTCAATAACTGTCTTTCTTGATTTTCTTTCCGTGTCCTCTTGTATTTCTACTATCCCATTTTATTAGATCCTATCAATAGTTTCTATGCCTTTCATGATTCTATAAATAGTTATCAAATCTCCTCTCTCTCTTTGCTCTAATGTCTGTAGCTCAAGTTTTGCTAGTCTCTCTTCATATGATAGTTCTGGAGGAGTGCCTGTATAGTTCCACTTTACAAGGGTAGACAGAAAGGCACTGTGAGAGGTTATGCAGATATATGGGATATCTGCATAACCTCCCACAGTGCCTTTCTGTCTACCCTATCGTAAGCCTTTTCCAGATCCATAAAAGCCCAAAAAAACATCCTTCCCCTTTCCTATAGCTTTCTCACATATTTGGTCTTACCACAAAGATCTGATCTACACAACCTCTACCCGTCCTAAAACCACACTGTTCCTCACCAATTACTCCCTCTGTTCCTCTCCTAATCCTCTCAATCAAGATCCTCCCATAAGCCTTCCCAACTACACTTAACAAGCTAATCCCTCTGAAACTACTACATTCACACTTGTCCCCTTTTCCCTTGTAAAGTGGAACTATACAGGCACTCCTCCAGTCCTCCGGCACTCTACCCTTTCTCCAGCAAACATTAAATAACCTCACCAGCCAGTCCACAATCACTGTACCTCCTTTTTTTAAACATTCTGTATGGCATCCATCCAGCCCAGGTGCTTTACCTGCTTTCATCATCTTAACAACTGCCTTCACTTCATCCTTCCTTATTTCTCCTCCGTTTTCCTCACTCATCACGGTCATTTTCTTAGCATTTCCCACTGCAACTATCTTACCCTCCCTATCCTCCTTCACATTTAGCAACTCCCTAAAATATTCTGCCCATCTTCCCCTTACTGCCTTCTCTTCCATTATCATCTCTCCATCTGCACCTTTTACCTTTTCTTCTCTACTTGATTCGCCTCCTCTTCCTTTCTTAATTTCTTTCCAAAACATCTTTTTATTACTTTCAAAATTTTCTGTCATACTCTTACCCCACTTCATATCTGCTCTCCTCTTTGCCTCCTTTACCTTTTGCTTTACTTCTCTTTTCTTTTCTTTGTACCTCTCATATGACTCCCTCGTCCTATTTTGTAACCAATCTGTAAAAGCTCGCTTCTTCTCTTCTACAACCTTCTTTGTTTCTTCATCCCACCATTCACTACCCTTTCTTCTATTTCCTCCTGTCCTTCTTGTTCCACACACCATCCTTGCACACTTTGTGACTCCCTCCTTGAACCATCCCCATTCCTCCTCCACACCTAGCTCCACTCTATCCTTCACTCCCTCCCACTCCTTCAGCTTCTTCTTGTACTCCTTCTCCTTTTCCTTTTCATTTAAAGAGTTCACTCTAAGAACCTCCCTACCTTTTGTCCCTTTCCTCTTTCTCCATCTATCCTCCACTCTCAACCTACCTTCCACCAAAAAATTATCTGATATTCCCCCACCCTCTCCCCTTAGTACATGTACATCCTTAACTCTTCCTATCATAATCCTATTTACCACTACATAATCCATCAGCGCTCTATCTACCACCCTTCCATCCACCACCCTCTCCCATGTGTACCTATGCTTGACTTTGTTCCGAAACACTGTATTTGCTATCATCAACTCTCTAGACACATTTCCACCATCAACTCTCCACCACGATTCTTTCCTGGAACTCCACATTTCTTAACCACTCCTTCAATTGGACCATTTCCTACTCTAGCATTAAGGTCTCCCAGTACTATTACATTGATATTTCTCCCTAAATCCTCTATGCACTCATTTAAATCTATCCAAAAAGCCTCCCTTTCTTCTACACTCTTCTCACTGCCAGGCCCATATGCACTTACAAAGACCCACATCTCCTTTCCCAGTTTCACTTTCATCCACATTATCCATGAGGAAACCTCCTTCCACTCCACTACACATTTACCTATCTCTTCACTTACTAGAATAGCCACCCCTTCCCTCCCTCGCCCTCTCTTCACTCCTGATAACCTCCCACTTACACTCCTGATAACCTCCCACTTACACTCCCAAACTTACACTCACCCTTCCCTTTCAACTTAGTTTCACTCAAAGCCAACACATCCATCTTTCTTCTCACAAACATACTACCTATCTCTTCCCTTTTACTCTCATCTGTACCACATCCACGCACATTTAAAGACCCAAACCTTAGGGTGCTGGTCCTGAGAAACATATGAACAATATGTTTGGAGAAACTTATAATTCAATAAGAACAATCAAAGTGGCATTTACATACCTGGAGGAAGAAATGGTGAAGAAAATACTAGTCACTTTGATAAGACCAACATGGGAATATGCAGCGACGACGTGGTCACCAAGTACAAAAAAATGTATAACAAAACTTGAAAGAATACAAAGAGCAATTACAAAATTGGCACCAACACTCTCAGAACTATCATATGAAGAGAGACTAGCAAAACTTGAGCTACAGACATTAGAGCAAAGAAGAGAGGAGATTTGATAACTATTTATAGAATCATGAAAGGCATAGAAACTATTGATAGGATCTAATAAAATGGGATAGTAGAAATACAAGAGGACACAGAAAGAAAATCAAGAAAGACAGTTATTGAAGAGACCTGAAAAAGAACAGTTTTCCCCACAGAGTAATAGACATTTGGAACAAGTTAGATGAGAAAGTGGTGTGTGCAAAAACAATATTATATTAAATAAAAATGGAAATGGTCAAAACTAAGACTTCTGAACAAAAGTGCGTGACCCGAACAAAAGGTAACAGGGGGTCATGGACCGGGATGAGTGTTTTAACAGTGATCTGGCACGGGGACAGTCTGGAAGAAAACGATTTATACGGTTACTATACACAACAACATGGGTGAGGCACCAGCGGAGAAGGTACGAAGAAATTGGCATTTCTGGAAGTGGGTTACTGAAGTGAAGAAGATTAATAAAAAGTCTCGGTGTAAAGGGTTTGGCTGTTTTGAAATGTGAACATGCAGTCAAGTTTCCTGATCTCTATAAGTCTTCCAAGGGATTTTCTGTCAGAGAGTTTATAAAGTTGTTTCATCGCAAAGTGTTGTCGTTTAACGACACATTAAAGAAGAATCGACAGTTCGAGTACAAGGATTCATATTTTGAACATCTTCGAGTTTACAATGGGGATGTTTCGGAGAAAGCTCTGCAAGGGTTTGAGAAACATTACTTTACTGGGTTTAAGAATTTTATAAAAGCGGGAGCAAAAGCTGATCACGTTGAGTATCAGAAGTACTACCTCGAGAGAAAATTTAAAGCCCAGAGAAAGATTGATAAGCTCAAGAAGTACTGTTGTAAGAGGAAAAACACGGAACTTAACCAGGTCTCTGGTGAGGTCGTTGAAGCTGGGAGTGCTACTGTGAGTTCAGTCACTTCGACAGGAAGCGGAAGTGGACAAGACCAAGGAAGTGGACCAGACGAGGAGGGTGTATCGGATCAGTTCGTCGACTCGGTGGCGGAGAATATACGGATTGTTCGAGAGAGGCGGCTTGAATTGGAAAAACAATATTTGCAACGTTTGCAAGAAAAAAAGAGGTTAAAGAAAGAACGAGAAGCAGCTAAAGAGGTGAAAAGGGCTGCCAGAATCAAGAAAAGGGAAGAACGTGAGTCGGAAAAGATGCGTCGACAGGTTTTGTTGAAGAATAAGAAACAGAGTAAAAGAACAGTTGAAATTGTTACGAGCTGGGCTCATCGGGGATAAAGATTTGTCTGAATCGACGATTAATCACTTAAATATGGTCAGAGAGGAACGCAAAGATAAGAATTTTAGGGCGGATTATGTGGATTCAATAGCAGTAATATCTGATACGCTTGAAGGGTATTTACGAGACCAAGCAAAGATACCGCTCCATAATATCGGTACAATAGGGGACTTCAAATGTAAACTTTGTAAATCGCTTTTATGGGCAGGAGAACGTAAGACTATTTGTTGTAAGCAAGGACAAATGCCTCGAATCCAGTTTTCAGAGCTTAAAAACGGTATTAAAAGTATGTACGAAGGAAATTCTCCGTTATCTAAACGGTTCCTGGACAAGATCTGTGGGTTCAACGCGTTGTTCTGTTTCACATCATTTACCACTTCAAGCAAACTCCATGACCCGAGCGAACTAGCATTGTGTTACAAGATTCAAGGGAAAGTATACCATACCATTGGACATCTCAACCCCGAAGCGATCGCAGGTAAAAAGAACCCTTTTTGGAAACCTATTTCTTCATTCCTGGACTTATACTTCTATCATGATAAGGAAGACCAGATTAAGTTACGTGTACAAAACATGGATCGAAAGGCGAAAAACGAAAAAACTCTTAAGCGCCGAAAGAGAGAGAGGAAGGAAGTGAGTTCAAACGAGGATATCATTTCCATGTTCTATGATTACTTGGTTCAGTATAATGAATGTCTAAACCCGATTTTGAAGGAATTTGAAACATGTAAAACATTAGTTAGTGAACACGTTAAGAAGACGGAAAGTATGCCTGCTGTGTCTATCACGCTGAGAGCGGCAGACGGGATCAAAACCAAGGAACATAAGGGTCTGTATCACCTTCCGTCTGCTTCATCACAGGTTGGTGGGATTGTTAGCTTTGAACCCAATAGAGATCCATTGGAGATAACAGTTACTTCCCCTTTGCCCGGTTCGAACTTCAAGACTACAAGTTTGAGCCATTTGAAGTTCCATTACGATGCTTTCCAGTATCCTTTGTTGATCCCAAACGGTGACATCGGATATTGTCATTCCATGGAAAGGTTATCCAAAGTCCGTGTTAGAGGTCTTGAACCGCCTGAAGAAGATGAGTGTGACGCCTCTACGGGGCCATCAACTTCGTCTACTTACAAGCGTTTATCCCAGTGTATGTTCTACTCCTTTCTTTATATGGAGTGGGAAGGCGTTTTCAACCACATTATACGGGGTTGAGGAAACTGAAAGGGTCCCTGTCACGAAAAGGGAGCTGGAAGAACTGATTTTAAGCCTCAAAGAAGATGTGGTTAAGCAGATTTTCGAAAAGATTGATTCAATTAAGCGTCAAAATGATGACGAGGAAGGATCTTCGCCGGCTCGGAAAAGGAGGAGATTTGAAGATGAAGCCGAGGACAAAGAAGATGAAGAAGACAGCTCGAGTTCAGATGAACAAGAAGTAACTGACGTTTCCGCTGTAAATAATGTGTGTAAATAAAAATACTGTAGCAATATCACGGTCTTTTATTGATCCAGTGTCTTATGTTTACTATGACACATCATATGATGTAAGACACGCTTGACGGGGTAACCAGTGCGCGTTGTGTAAGGTCGTGTAGCGAGCAGCGCCGCAGGCCAAACCCCCCGGCGCAGCCGGTGGGCTTGTATAAATTTAAAAACAGTCTAGATAAAATGAGATATGAAGACAAGACACCACCCCTTCCCGTAAAATACAACTAAGTAAATACTAGATATTGCGAGGTACAAAGATGGGTCACTGTAAACATAGCTACCCTTCCCATTTAATACAACTAGGTAAATATGCACACACACACAGGTAAATACTTATATATTGTATATATCCCCCATATAAGGAAGACAGTTAGCCAAGGCACACACCCTGTCTTGGAACATGAGTCCAAGTGATCCTTGACTTCCAATCACTTCGTCCCACTTTGTTGCCTTTTATAACTGCCATGGGACTCACAGTGGCTGACTTCATTCCTTTCTCAACCGTAGGGGACACAGGAAAAGAAAAAGTACTCTCAAGAAGTGGTAAAAGACATTTTCAAGGGAACAGCATAAAGGAGGGATAGTCATAGTACATAAAGTAGTAACATTCCTCTAGTAGAGATTTTACTCTGACATAGACAAAATGATGTGTAGCTCTAGTCCATAGGGGTCTCAAAATGGTCCCTAAAATATTGGCTGCATGCTACAATGCAATTAATGCTGTACAATAACATGCAGTCAGTGACCAAGTATGAGGATGAAAAAAATATATGTTTATATACTATCTATTTACCAAGGGCTTTTCCCCAACTTACCAGTGAGGTAGTCAAAGTCAAAAGGCATACATCTACCCACACATTTGATATATATATACATACATACACACAAGGGAGGTAGCCAAAGTTGAAGGCATAAATCCACTCCCACCAATTTCATCCCCACATACTCTACTCCTCCCTCCCTCTTTTCTTGGCTCCTCCTGGATGATGGGTCATCCCTGCATCTTGTCTACTGCCTTGGGTCAGAAGCAATGCAGGAAGACACAACATATCCACAGCAAGGCCACTTCATTTACTCGGCAAATCCCCCTCTTGTCCCCTCATACAGAAAAAGAGAAAACGAGAAATCCCTTTGAGCTGCATCAAAACATCATTCAACATACTCCCCACTCACTCCCTTCCATGCATCAAAGCATCATCCATACACAACCATTCTCCACTCACCCCTATCTTCTGTCTTCTCCCATTTTCAACAGACATTCCCCTTTTATTCCATCCATCCATTTCATCCTTGGTTACCTCCTCATGTTCACTCCCTCCACCTCTGCCTTCCACACTTTTTACTTATCTTTCTTCACTCATTAATTCCATGTGTCCAAACCATCCCAACTCTTTCATCAACCCTATTTCCCAACTCCCTTTCCATCCCCACTCTCCTCATTGTTTCTCTGTCCAGCCTTTTCAGTATCCATTCCCAAATGTCTATTCCCATTACACTTTTTAATCCCCCAAGGCATTTACAGTACTTGTTTCTCTCAATGTACATTCTACCTCCACCTCCACTCCTCCCTTTCCCACCACATTCACACCCAAATATCTAAAGCTATTCACTTTCTCTAATCTCTTTTCCTTATTACTCACTTCCAATTTACTGCCATCCTCCCGCGTATACATCTCATCACCTTACGTTTACCCACATTTATCTTCAATTTCCTTCTTTTGCACACCTCCCCAAACTGTTACTAACTTACTCAGGATGAGATGGATGGATGAGGTGAAAGGGGCATTGAGAAAGAGGGGGATGTCTGTTGAAGAAGAGAAAACTGAAGATAGGGGGGATTGGAGTATGGTTGTGTATGGATGATGCTGTGATGCATGGAAAGGAGTGGGTGCGGGTTGGGGGGGTTAGGGATTGGTTATGTGTGAACGATATTTTGATATAGCCTGAAGAGATTTCTCCAACTTTCTCTTTTTCTGCATGAGGGGACAGTGAGGGGGGTTGCTGATTAAACAAAGTGGCCTTGCTGTGGATGTGCTGTGTCTTCCTGCATTGTTTATGACCCAGGGCAATGGACAATATGCAGGGATGACCCATCATCCAGGAGCCAAGAAAAGAGGGAGAGAGGGTTGAATGGGAGTGGAGTGGGTGGTATATGTATATATATATTGCAGTGGCTGCTAATGAAAAGTTTACATGCAATTTTTATGGTAAATTAAACACAAAACTGCACATAATTTGACTTTTATTTACATTACTCTACAGTTGGTACTTTGTCTCATTATACTTCTATTTCAATACATTCTCTAGTTGCTTTGGTATAGACTAATATATTGCCAAAATAAGAGTCATATACGAGTACATTGATCCATAGTTTCTTCAGTTCCTTCTGTATGTCCTTGATGTTGCTTGGTCTTGGTTTCATGCATTTCTGATGGGATTAAGGTCTGGGGAATTCCCTGTGACCATACCACCTCAGCACTCTTTCCAATCCCATTCTCTGCCTCACCCCTAGTTTTCACAATATCCATTCTTGTAACACCTACCATATTTCTCAAGTACTTCATCTCAAACATAAAAGGTCTTTTTTCTGGTCCATACAATGCTATGAGTACAATCCCTTATGCAACCTTCTCTTTGGATTCAAACTAAAATACCTGCTTTTCAATACCCTCAGATATTTATTTGCCTCCTTTACATTAAATTTACTTCTGTATCCTCTCCTCCATTCACTACTACATGCAATCCCAATGCATGCACTCACCCTGCACCCCTGCAACACTTGTGTTATATTCCATTTTATCTTAGATCGGCTGTTTATAGATGATACTGTCATGCATGGGAGGAGGCAGGGGATTGGGGGGAGTGGGAAGTGGTTGTGTGTGAATGATATTTTGATGCAGTCCAAAGGGATTTCTCCCTGTCTTCTCTATTTTCCACATGAGGGGACAAGGAGGGGGCAGGTTGTTGATTAAGTCATGTAGCCATGCTGTGGATGTACTATGTCTTGCTACATTGCTTCTGACCTAGGGCAGTGGGCAGGATACCGGGATGGCCCTTTATCCTCAAGGAGCTAAGATGAGAGGGAGGAAAGAGTGGTGGATGGGAATGGAGTGGATACACCTTTTGACTTAGCTACCTCCCTTAAGGGGAAAAAAGCCCTTGTTATAAAGATAGTATCTTAGCTCCTTATGGATGAAGGGCCATTCTTCTCCCCAACTCACTACCTGGGTTAGGACCAATGCAGCAAGACACAGCACCTCCATAGCAGGGTAATAATAACTGTTGCTTAGAGTTTCATTAACTGAAACCTGCAGACCCTCAGCAGATGGCAATGATCCTGGAGCCCTCCCACAAAACTCTCTGGGAGGACAATTTGGACTGCTGTCAGTGTTGTATTAGTGTGGGACTGTTTTTATGTCATTAGCTAAAAGTAGAAAAAGAAAGGATGCAGTCACCAGATGTCATCTCTCCATGTGTGAAAAAATTGTAAGAAATACTGTACAAGTTGACAGATCTTGGATCCAGTCTGGAGACCTAATGTTCAGCGCTCTCAGGGCTGTACCTCCTGATGAAGGTGAAAGGGTTGATATGTACCTCCTGATGAAGGTGAAAGGGTTGATATGTTTTGAAAATGGACAGTTGCACTGTTTCATCTTGCAGAACCAACATAAGCAGGGACCCACTCACCACAATCACTTGACCTACACACCTTCCTCTCTTAAACAAGGGTGTCTTACATGGCAAACATGTGGGTTAGTGACTTGTAATGGGGTTGGATGGCCACTGATGTTGCCCTTCATGCAGTTCTGTTTTTCTTTCATCTGGGTGTCCAATACACCCTCTTCACTGGTCACAAGTTCATCTGGCCTTCAGATAGTCTTGGTTTTCTTTCATCTGGGTGTCCAACACACACTCCTCACTGGTAAGAAACCAGTATGGGGAGTCGGTTTAGATGCTGACAACCTAATCATATACACGTAGTACTGGGTTTCACGGTACCAGTAGTAATACTATACTGGTGTATACATACAAATACCAAAAGGCCATTTCCACCTTTTAAAGTGGTTGACTAAGTCAAAGCATACACCTAACCTATACTCATCTAAAACACCCATTTGCTGTCCCTCCCATCTTAGCACCTTATGAATGAAGAGCCATCTGGTCCCCTGCCACACTTGTTTTGGAAACTAATATAATTAATATCATAAATCATAAAGCACTAAAATCTGCTATTTCACAGTAGCCTTTATTCTTTGAGGTAACAGTATTCTGTACTCCATACTATACTGTCAACAATGTTAATTAATTCTTCCCATCTAATAATGAAACCTCCATTACGACAGGAATATGGTCAGACAATCCAGCAAAAGAGGAAGAGAACCAAATATTTCGTGGTGTAGGTGGCTTGTAATTGGGTATTGAATCATCATACTTCCTGACCAAGATCTGGTCAATTCGACGGCGACCTCCCCATGGCTTAGGATAAATAATACCATCTTCATCAGGCACTGGGTTGCAGTACATAAGGTCATAAGTTTGTTCCTGAAAATTTAAAAAATTATGAGGGAATATTTTTTGGCATTACTGTCTCATATTTTTCAATGATTGCACTGAATTTCTATAAAAATACACTACAATAACAAAACACCACAAGAACAAAATCACTTAAAAAATTGATTGGGAAGGCAGTAGAGGCTGCATATATTATCACCTACCTTGACAATAAGAGATAACTTTACTTGGATCAATACAGCAACAGAAATTTTGATGAGTGACAACAACCATATGAGTGACATACCAGAAGAGGCTGGATGTCCGCATTGTGAACAGCTGCCCAGGATGTAACACTTCACCCCATACCATACAACACATAATGGAAGACTGCAATATACACAATCATGCACGCAAACAACACAACATACACTCTATAAAGGATTTGTGGGAAAACCCAGTTTCGGCTGTAGCATTCCTTGGGGAGACGGGACTGCTCGGACAGACAGTCTAGGGAACGACAACAACAACAACCATATGAGTGAGATTGGACAATCAGACCACACTTCAGCAGGCCACAGTGGAACAGCCCATACAGTGAAGTTGACAAATCAAGAAGAGAGAGAGAGAGAACCACTACATGTCACACTAGGACAGGACACATTTGGATAAAGTCACATTATAGACTCCCATATCACCTTTGAACATTCGTTTGAGACAAAAAATCATCAAATCTGAGTTCCCTTGCCACCAAAGTCCAACTTGTCCAAATGATTTGTAATTAATGTAAAAGGAGTTCACAAACTATCTGGTTCAGTCAATTCATAAAACTCAGTAAGTGGTCATGAACCATTTGGGGTCATGATCCACTGAAGTGTAGGAATTATAACATACCTGTATGAATGATTTAAGGCCATGACATACTCAGGTACAATGGTTAGTATCTATTTCAGTTTCAGTTTTATCTTCATTCAGGGCCAGACTGATTTAAAAAAAAAAAGAGACACATTAAACTATAGATTTAACTGATGGCTTGGCTGTACTATATTTAACCATTAAGCCACCACAGCTTCAGTATAATAATAATTGTTGCCTAAAGTTTCAGTGACTGGGGACCCATAGCTCTACGGTGGCAGGCATGTTCTAGGTGTCAATCAATTGTTGCTTCGAGTTTCATTAAGTGGGAACCTGCAGCCCCACAGTGGCTGGCAACAGTCATCTTAACATTCCACCGATCTTTGGGAAGAGGTGTTGGACTGTTGTCTTGTGTTGTATCAGTGTGGGACTGTTTCTATGTCACCACCTCAAAGTGGCAGGGAGAGGAGAGGCAGCTCTCCATGTGCGAAAAGTGTAATAACTACAGTTGAGGTTGGTAAAGAGAAATCTTATGCCAAGTATGGAGACTGAGTACAAGCCCCTCAGGGTTCTACCTCCATCAGGAGATGAAGGGGTTGAGAGAATTTGAAAATGAACAGTGAAGTTGTCCACCTTGCAACACCACCACACACAAGTACCCATCCTTGGTCTCCCTTCTGGCTGTCCAAAAGATGCTTCTCTCTGATGTCCATCTGGTCCTCAACAACTTCAAACTGATATGAGGATGATTAAGTAATTTGAATGTTTGTTTTTCTCAGTATTCAACAATAAGGACACTCCATTACAATATATTTAGTAGTGCTGTGCAATAAGGTATCAGTGAACAAGTACTGGAGCACCTTAACAATGAAGCACCACCAGATAGGGCAATTCAATTATAGAAGCAACAGACATAAACAAAGCTTTTAACACAACTTTTAGATTATAGAGACTGATATATACAACAAGAAATGGCTGACAAACTTCTTAGCTGAGTAATGAGGAGGGAGGGTCACCATGTAGATGAAGCAGTATGGGTAAACTAGTGTAGGCTGTCGGGCCCTGCTGTGGATGCACTGTGTCTTGCTGCACTGCTTCTCACCTGGACAGTGGGGGTGAGGATGGCCCTTCATCTACATGGTGCTAGGATACAAGGGAAGCAATTGGGTATACAGACATATAGATAGAAATGAACTATGGCCCCACATAGTGGCCACTGACAGTCACTCAGAATTCATGGATCTCCTGCAAGTGAGACCTGGGTCAATGGACTAATTGATCAAATAAGGAGGACTGAAACTACAACCATTGCACAACAACACATACCCAAAAACACAACAACACAGAACAAATAAACAAGTGGAATCACAAACATATAGAACTGCTCTAGTTCCTATATAAACACATACATACATACATATACCAAGGCTTTTCCCCCCTTACAAGGGAGGTAGCCAAAAAGGAGGCAAAATTAAACGAAAGATCTGTAGATCAGATGTGGGAAATATTTCAAAATATGCTCGCTAAGATGATTCAAACTTACATTCCTTTTAAGGACAGACGTCCCTCAAATCAGGCTCGCCCAAAGTGGCTCGACAAAGAAACTGAAAAAAGTATTGCTAAAAAGAGACAGGCTTATAAGAAATATAAGTGCTCGGGTGCATCTAATGACTATGAAAGTTATGTATCAATACAGAGAGATTTAAAAAAGACAATAAGAAAAAGAAAATGACAATACGAAATGAACATCGCTGATAAATCCAAAGAGAATCCCAAAGAATTCTATAGTTACATTAGAGATAAAAAGGTTGTTAGGAATCACATTGGTCCACTATTATCTGCTGACGGTCAACTTGAATATTCAAATGAAGGAATGTGTAATATCTTAAACAATTATTTTAGCTCGGTATTCGTAAACAAAACACCTCAAGGTGAATTCCAAACTGAAACCTGTGAAAAGTCTAGGGTAAACTTACTCACTACGGTAAATATAACAAAAGAAAAAATTAAAAGGTGTATAGACAAACTCAAAGTTAATAAAACACCAGGGCCTGACGGTTGGCATCCAAGAACCTTAAAGGAAATAAAAATGAGCTTGTGGTTCCATTAGAGATTATTTTCAAGAAATCCATCATATCCGGAGATGTCCCAAGAGAATGGAAGCTAGCTAACGTTACTCCCATATTCAAAAAAGGTGACAAAAAGAAACCAAATAACTATAGGCCTATAAGTTTGACTTCAATCGTAGGAAAAATAATGGAAACTATCATCAGAGATGCTATCGAACATCATTTAGAAAGTAACCGTTTGATAAATGATAGCCAGCATGGTTTCAGACGGAAACGTTCTTGCGTGACTAACTTACTCGAATTCTACAACACAGTTATCTCGAATTATGACAAAAGAAACAAAATAGATTTAATATATCTGGACTTTGCAAAAGCTTTTGATACCGTCCCACACGAAAGACTACTTACTAAATTAGCTTTGCATGGAATAAGTGGTAGCCTATTAGGTTGGACTAGTAATTGGTTGAATGGTCGAAAACAGAGAGTTGTTTTAAATGGAAAAACTTCTAGATGGAAAAGTGTTGCAAGTGGAGTTCCTCAGGGTTCCGTTCTTGGGCCACTTCTATTCATAGTATATATAAATGATATAGACCATGGACTAAAATCTACTGTTTCCAAATTTGCTGATGATACAAAACTGTGCGGAGTGGCAAATGATCACTCAAACCAATTAGATATTCAAGAAGATTTAGATAAATTACAGCAATGGTCTGAAAAGTGGCTAATGAAATTTAACACAAGTAAATGCAAGGTAATGCACATAGGTAAAAATAACACAAAGTACAATTACAAATTATTTGGAAATTCGTTAACAAAAGTGGATAGTGAAAAAGATCTCGGCGTAATTATCAGTAATGACCTCAAATCATCCAAGCAGTGTATTTCAGCCTCTGAGAAAGCAAATAAGATTCTAGGACTCATTGCGCGATCTTTTGATTTCAAAAGTCCATCACTCATTAACAAGCTATATAAATCGTTAGTTCGTCCACATTTGGAATATGCTGTTTCCGTATGGTCACCGAATCTCATTAAAGACATTGACAGACTGGAAAAAGTACAACGGCGAGCCACAAAACTGATTCCAAATATCAAAAATAAATCATACGAAAATCGAATAAAACATATGAATCTGTTTTCTCTAAAAAAGCGTAGACTCAGAGGTGACTTGATACAGGTCTTTAAAATTCTAAAGGGAATTGACATCAAAAGTGACAAAATTTTCACATTGAATGAGAATCAGACAAGAAACAATGGTCTCAAACTGTCCGGAAATAGATTCAATTTGGAAGTAGGTAGAAACAACTTTGCCAACCGTGTAGTTAATGAATGGAATAAACTTCCTGCACAGGTAGTGCAATGTAGTTCAGTTTGAAGCTTTAAGAATCATTTAGATAAATACCTAAGTAAGATGTTGTAATGATTATAATTTATCTTATATTATTTGTTTTTGTTTTGTTATCATTTGTCTGTCTGATTTGCATTTATTATTAGTTATATGTCAATTTATTATTATTTACTATTTACCTGTTTGTTTATTATTTAACTATACCTATGCATTTATTTATGTATTTTATTTGTTATTTACATTATCATAGTTTTTATTTATTATTTTATTATTAATATGATTTTGTTTTTTTCGCATCCAACCTAGATATGGATCAAAAGGTCTCCTGTCGGCATGCTCCGCCTTTGTAATCCTTTGTAAGTGAAGCAGCCTTGCTGTGTATGTACTGTATCTTGCTGCATTTATCCTGGGCTGTGCACAGGATACAGGAATGGCCCATAATCCATGAGGAGCTAAGATGAGAGGTAGGAAAGGGTGGTGGATAGGAGTGGAATGCATGGGAGTGGGTGTGTGCCTTTTGACTTAGCTACTTCCCTTATGGGGAAAAAAGCCTTTGGTATATAGACATCTCATAATATATGTTATCACTACTGTACAGTATTTGAACACATATAATTCTATAAAAAACATTGATATGTAAACCCAATAATTTCACAGTGCAACAATTAACTTTCATAAAAAATAATTCTATAATAATTCTTCTATGAATATAAAAAAAAAAAAAAACGTACCTTGACATCAGCATCAAGTAAGTAATTGCGTCTTTTAGTATCATCAAGAAGTATATCTCTGAAGGTTAATGGATTGTTCACTTCAGGCAGATGCAAAGTTCGTTGTCTCATTTCTGTACCAATACTCCATGAATGATCCTTACCAGGCCTTTCCCTGCACACATCAGTAAACTTCTCATATAGCTTGTGGTTTTGAGTGGCCGCGTCTCCTGCAAATATTTATAAATGTTTACATAAGGATAAATACTTTTTATACACACATTTTTTAATTTTCTCTCTCAGATCCATATTGCAGGTATCTGTCACTGGTTCCAAAAAACAATTATACAGGACAAAATACAACACTTGAAGAAAGCAAAGAGCAGTTGCCAGACAGATTTATAATCTAATTATAATTATATGCTCACTAAAGCAAGAAATAGTACCATAAAATTGGAAATGAACAAATATAGTACCAATTTATAAAGAAGGAAGTTAAGAAAAAACACTGAACTACAGACCAGTACCACTGAGCAGTATGACAACTAAATTATGTGAGAATTATAAAATATAAGAGTGAGCTGAGGAGCATATGCCAGGATGCACATAAATGGAACAAAACCTGTGACCATTACTCTATGTGCTTGCACTATTGCAGTAGGTAAAATTCACTGCTGTGAATCAGTAACAATTGTGAGACTTGAATCTATGATTAGGAAGATATAAGACCTACACACTTCGGAATGCACTAATAGCACACATATTAGATGGGTTAAATATCTTGGAGGAAAAAAAAAATCAGTTCCTGAGATGATCATTGTAAGGTGTGTCCTGGTCCATTCCATGATATTTGACCTCCAAGGCCTCCCAAGGGAATCTCTCGTGGGGCCAGCTGGGTGCCTCATATGCTGCCCAGCCTCATGAGCCACAGCTGGCCACATGACCATCACAAAGACCATTTGAGGAAAGTCACCAACCTAGACAGACCCTGTGAGGCCCCCCAAAGATGACTAACCAGTGCTGGGATCTGCCATGTGAGATGGCACAAAGCCCTTTTGAAGAAACACACGTGCAGCTCACCAGCATAAGACCAACCCTGTGAATCCCCCAAAGATGACTAACCAGGTTATGGTCTGCCACGTGAAGACACCACAAAGCCCTTTTGAAGGGACTCACATGTGATACCAGCCTTCCACACCTCTTTTACTAATCTTTCTTCACTCATTCTTCCCATGTGTCCAAACAACCCCAATACTCTTTCATCAACCCTATCTCCCAACTCCCTTTCCACCCCCATTCTCCTCTTCTCATTTCTCACTTTATCCGGCCTAGTAACCCCTACCATATTTCTCAGGAATCCTCATCTCAAATACATTTAAATTCCTCTCTTCCTCTTTTATGTTCCATGTTTCTGCCCCATACAGTGCTGTCAGCACAATCACTCCTTCATACAATCTCCTCTTAGCACCCATTCCCAATATCTACTTTTCATTACACTTCTTCATCCTCCAAGGCATTTACTTGCTTCTCTCAATCTACATTCTACCTCCACTCCTCCCTTTCCTGCCACATTTGCACCCAAGTATCCAAAACTATCTATTTCCTCCAGTCTCCCTTAATAATTCCAGTCTGCTGCCACTTTCTCCCCTTGTACATCTCATCACCTTACTTTTATCCACATTTATCTTCTACTTCCTTCTTTTGCACACCCTCCCAAACTCTGTTACTAGCTTCCTCAACAACTAGCCTATCTCCCACTTTTCTCTATTTCCTTTAACTATCTCCAATCCCCAACCACCACCCTTGCATTTAGCTCTCACACTACCCCATCCACATATAGATTGAACAACCAAGGTGACATAACACATTCCTGATGAAGTCCCACCTTTACCTCAAACCATTCACTCCATTTCTGATTCTAACACAAGCTCTACCACTCTTATAAAAACTCATGACTGCTCTTTACAGCTTTACTCCTATTCCATATATCTGCAATACCTCCCACAGTGCCTTCCTGTCTACCCTGTCATAAGCCTTTTCCAAATCCATGAAAGCCCAAAAAACATCCTTACCTTTTCCTATAACTTTCTCACTTATCTGTCTTACCACAAAAATCTGACCCATGTAACCCCTGCCTGTCCTAAACTCACACTGTTCCTCATCAATTACTCCCTCTGTTCCTTTCCTAATCTTCTCAGTCAAGACCCTCCCATAAACCTTCCTAACTACACTTAACAAACTGATCCCTCTAAAACTACTACATTCACACTAGTCGCCTTTTCCCTTGTAAAGTGGAACTATACAAGCACTCTGGTCCTCCGGCACTCTACCCTTTCTCCAGCAAACATTAAATAACCTCACCAGCCAGTCCACCATCACTGTACCTCCTTTTTTTTTTTCTTTTTCTTTTTAGACATTTTGCATGACACCCATCCAACCCAGGTGCCTTAACTGCTCTCATCATCTTAAATGATGAATTAACAATAGTTTTTTCCTGTCTCAAATTTGCATGCATCTTTGTTTGCAAGGTATTGACTTTCTATAGATAAACATTTTGTCAGGACTATCAATAATTCTTTACCAGTATTGTATTTTTCTGTTTTCCAAAAATTATCTACATTAACATATCAGTATCTTTTACTGCCTGTTAGGTACCTATCAGACAAAAAAGGGTGCCATTGGGAAAACAATACCTCAGCGATGTAAACGTGCAAATGAAGCTGCACACAGATTGGAGAAAGGAAAACAATATTGTCAAGTCTTTCATGTAAGGTTTTTGTACTTTATATTATGAGTGGTATACAAAATGAATGAAGTCTTGATATTCAAGCAGCAACAGACAGGAAGAATGTAGACTACAGGAGGCTTACTGGTACTGTTAAGGTTAGCCAAAGATACCATCAGTGTAGGCCTACCAGACAAGTTACAGTCACCAAAATGCATGATTTCAACATATTCAAAAACATTATCAGTTGTACAGTGTGACCCCCCCTAGTTTTGAGTAAATATTTTATCATAAAAAATTGGACTATACATGAGTATTTATGGTACTCGATAGGAAAAAATAAATTCCAAAAGCAAAAGAGGAAAAAACTGTGGGAGTATTGGTCATACATATTGGACAAACACGTTAACAAAATTGTACAGAGTGAAACATACAAACCACTGAACATAAAAAGGACTTTCCAATACAGTAACAATCTCTTACCCTAATTTGCTCTTGGATCAGATCTGTAGCTCTCACGTAACTGGCAACAGACATTGGATTGTTCCACATATCACTCAAGGAAGAGCTATTGTATAATTGTTTGGGTAAGGCTACAGTAGAGAAAAATAGGATAAGATGTTCTGTCTTCTGTGTGGGGATTGAATCTGGGGCAATTTGGTTCTGTGGCCAGGCATTTTGTGTTGGTACTGTTTCAAAGTTAGGCGATGGCCCAAACAGTCATGTCAATGTGGTACTTGCTTATCATGGAGGGATTTTTCAATTTAGCAGATATATGAGGGAGCTAGGTGGAGTATAGAGATTAGATGTCAGTCTTAGTGTGTATGAATGTGCTGCAAGAGGTGGTAGGTTGTAATAGATATTTGACTAGTATGTTGCTAGTGTAGTTTTTGTTGTTGTATTTAGTTGGTTGTGCTTATATATATATGATGGGATGGATGGATGGGACTGAGGTTGTTATGGACTGTAGTATACCAGTATTTCTATCCTTGTGAACAATATTGTGCTGCTATATTGCATTATCTTATACTCCATGTGTTGGTTTAGTTAGTTAAAGGTGATTGTAAGGCAGTGTAGTATGAGGCGCTCCATATCTTCTGTGTGGTGGTTATATTGGTGACAAATAAAATTTATTGCAATGCTGATTCTATGTTAGTGCTGTTTTAATGCAGTGGTGACCTGAATGTTGATATACCAGAGCATTTCTACCTTGACTTGTGTGTGACTTCTCTACTGTGATGATTGCTGGTGAAGTTTCATGAAGCACAGAATTTTACATTGTGTGTCTAAACATACCTGGAGACATATTATCAGAGTTAAAATCTCCTGTGATCACATTTACTACAATCAGCTCGTCCCTCTTTGATGACTGCCTTACAAATTCATCAGAGCATCTGAGGGCATTATCCAGCTGATGTATAAGGATAGGATCCTTTCCCTGGAAAGCCTAGAAAGCAGAAAAATTGTCATACAAAAGGTATATAGACACAAGCTAGGACATACCTGGAGACATGTTATCAGCATTAAGATCTCCAGCTATCATGTTTACTACAATCAGCTCATCCTCCTCAGTTGACTTCCTTATAAATTCATCAGAACATCTTTGAACATCCTCAAGCTGATACACAAGAATAGGTTTATCTCCTTGGTAAGCCTAGAAAGCAAACAGTTTAGTAAGAAATATTTTGAACTATATACAGTTATTTTCAAAACAAAGTGACCTGACCATGAACAATATCTTCACCTTCTTCATTCGCATCACACTTGTCCTTAACAATTCTTCCTATGATGCTGATGTGCACCGGTGATCGATATTTCAACATGTGAAACTATTATGATTAAATATTTTCATCCCAGCAGCGCCAGTCCAATTTGGTGCGTGACTCAGGACTCTGGTTTCCAGCCAGAACGCCATGAGACGTACTGTAAGTGCCGAGTTCTACATAGTATATGCATGGCGCATTTTAAGTTTATACATCTTTGTACATATTCAGAATCTTATGCCTGTATATGATGCATGTGAACTATTTCGTTGCATGTATACCCCTAAATGCCCAAGCGAATAAACTCAGTTAATGCAGTTACAGGTGTTTGCAGAATTTAAATTATGTACGGAAACGACGAACTACTTTTGTAGAGTTTGCGTCCCAGTATATTAGATGTGAAATATTATTGGGCGTTATTTGCCACGTTGGTTCTACACTCTGGTTCACCTGTATCTCCAGTCCGATGTAAGTTAATTGTATATTCGGTTAGGTAATTAGATATTTGGTATTGTTATTGGTATCCACTAGGTGCTAGTTCATTTCATAGCCGTGCGTATCGTGTTTAGCACAGTAATTCAAGATGTGCTCAGCCGTGAGTCACCGCGAACAGTCGTGATTTGATTTATGCTGAGCATGCTGTTGCTAAAGTCAAACTGTCTACGTCATCGCATTGTAGCAGAGCACAAGACTAATATTTCCTCGTTAGCTTCGCGTTCAGTGAGACCTCCTCTTTTCTGCTATCATCTCGGTACCCTTATTTCCAAAGCGTAGTCAAATAAATCAAGTTAGATAGTTGCTCTTGCTATGGTGCTTTCGACGTCATGTGCAAAGATCCCTTACCACCCATATCCATGCAGTGAAGCTTTACTCTATCACATACATTTTATACCTAACAATTCACAAAAAATATAATTAAATTAGTATTTCAGGAATTATGATATGAAATTAAATTTATATTACCTGTGTATGAAGATTGGTGATGTAACCCACACAGCGAATAGAGCGACCATCCATTTCACGCCATCCTAAGGCCAGCTGAAAATGTAAGTATTGTTATTTGCTGGAATATTAATTAAAAGTGGACGGTGATGAAATAATATTACATTTGCCATGCCAAAAATAATTATATGAATGAAAAGCTCTGCGACGGTCGCCATGAGCTATACTGTATTTTGAATATCGGCAGTCATAAGAACTGATTGGTATCATTTCTGCCATGTGCCAACGCTCACCAATTCTTTTGCCTCTTAAGTTCTCGAAAACGATTAACGTCAACTCTCCGAATGTTAATGCAAATGATTAGCAATAGCACGACTGCATAAGCCTTATTTCCCATCATAAATGTTTTACCGTTAATACTTGTTTTCAACTTAAAATAACGTGACTGAACTTATTGTGTTTTAATATCACAATTATGATAATTATCAACTCAGTTTTAGGTATACGGGATACGAAATCGTTGTTCGGTGGCACATTCATCCATCGACGAAAAACAAAGTACAGTAACTGAAATCAGTTCTTGCCAAGTACACTCCGATGGGTGAGTCAGTATCGGATTATTCGCACGACTGAAGTATATATTGTACGAACAGTCGCTTGTCTGAGAATTTCCTAATACAGAATAGTTATCCAAGTGGGACGATAGGTTCGGTAATTGGGTGTGTTTGGTTTGATTACATTTATTCGTGGCAGTCAAGGGTAAATTTTCACAGGATACCGAATGGTATCACGAGTAACTGACTCATCATTGAAGTAAACCAATCACAATGATAATGAACATTAACTCAAATAGGTTGTTATATTTTGTGATATACTGGAAAAGGAACTACACTCGTTAAGTCATGTTTCTTGTGTTTGTGTGAGGAAACAAAAGGTAATTCTATGTATTAATATTTCCTACCTTAATGAAGAGCATTCCATAATCCATGAGTCGGGCATAACTGTTCTTAAAACTGAACGACTTGAAGTCAGCGCAAATGATGGGGAACTTGCTAGCAGCAAAAAGTCCACTGTCTGCAAGTGAAATAAGAAAAAGGTAGTAAAAATAATTAATGATTCAAATGTTAGATCACTAAATCAGCGATTTACAAAATGTGATACACCCAGAGGTTCACGATTTTAATGTGTCAGCGATTAAATTCGTAAATAATCAATATGTAATTTGAAATTATGTTTTATTGTGTTACACCTTAATCTTTTAACTTGTACGATTCCAAGCAACATTTCTCCAGCAGATTGATAACTATCTTGGTTATCTGCCAGGTAGTCGTGTGTATATATATATATATATATATATATATATATATATATATATATATATATATATATATTTATATATATATATATATATATATATATATATATATATATATATATATATATATATATAATTTTTATATGTCCATACGACCTCAATACTTTTAGTAGGTCTACTGGGAGTACCTGATCTGACAGTTCTCAGTCTGTTTTGTGCCTCATGTCCAAACTGTCGACCTCATAACACCTATAGTACCATAACTTTACTTCGTCTTAGGCGCGTTCAGGCTCTTCTTCCTTTCTGTTTTCCTTAAATTTCAAACCTCTACTCCAGGTGTTCCTAAAGTAGTGCCTCAATAACCCCAGGGGATATCAAAACCTGTTTTGGGGGGTATCAAATAAGGCATCCTGAATATATAATATATATATATATATATATATATATATATATATATATATATATATATATATATATATATATATATATATATATATATAAAACGGTTTTGGAGGGTATCGAAAAAGGCATCCAGAATATATATATATATATATATATATATATATATATATTATATATATATAGGTATATATATATATATATATATATATATATATATGAAGACATCCTGACAGGTTGTAAGAGGAGTAGAGGGAAACACACAAGTAGAACAGGAGTTTATTCCTTGACTAGTTACGCACAGTGATGCATCACTGTGCGAAACTAGTCAAGGAATAAACTCCTGTTCTACTTGTGTGTTTCCCTCTACTCCTCCTATATATATATATATATATATATGTATATTGAGTTGTAGTTCATTCATTTATTTACTCAATATAAAATAAAAAGAGCCCATATAACTTAGCTGTCTGTTTATAGCCGCCCCGTTTGCTCTTTTGTACTGAAAATTAAAAAACAAATTTGGGAGGAGCAGGCTGATCTTGAGGACGGGGTATCAGGTTGACTTTAGGGTATTGGGACTGAAAAACTTTAGGAACCACTGTTCAACTCCAGTGTCGTGAGTATAATCACTCCTTACAACCATCTCTTTGCTTTCATCATAAGATACCTAGATATAATAATTTTCATTCCAGCCAGACATTCATTTGCCTACCTTACTCTGGAAATCACATCCACATTTACTCTATTCACTGCTACATGCGACTCCATATACTTAATAATCTCCCCTTCCACAAACTTTTCTATCCTGTCATGTGTTATTAACAGCAAAACGTAAATGAAAAGTTAACTTGTAGGGCGTAATGCCATTCTGATCGAAAACCGTTATATCTCCCTTGTGCGTTACTGTAGTCTCAAACTCAAATTCGATGAACTTACCCATACAGAAGAAGTTGGCGTCGCAAGTGTTCCTCGTGGCGTAATATATGAAATATTTGTACTTGGAGGATAACTTCTTGCTCAAGTCAGACCCCAGCTTCTTCCCGAACACCTCCTGCCAGAGTACCACGTCCACATCTGGGATCTGTTGATCATGCAAGAAGACAACAACGTATATATTCATTCTCGGTTACTCCCTAGTGTAATTTTGTGATCATTACACCAACATATCCTCTGGAGGTGCAGACCCCAGGGGGTGATACTCAGGCTCCGGGACCAAGCTCTCTATCAGCTTCGACTGTATTTCCAATACCTAAGGCGAACAAGTGATTGTTCCCCTACTATTACTACTACAAGTCCCAGTAGTATTGGCCGTTTTCTGTACCGGTAGTCATTATTTTAGGAATATCATTGACATTCCTAGGGGCCAAATCACGTAATATTTTTTATATGAAAACTAGTCTCCACTCTAAAAAGACTGATCACATTTAACTTCTAATCCCCTGGACCGTGAACCACAATCTGTACAGTGACTTTCTGTGACAACTCTCGCAAGGCAACTTTAAAATCCCATGGGCCATAAGTGATGTTAAAACGTCAGTTTTCTATTAGCTACAACTAATCAAATTTACGAGTGGAGGTGATAGTTCATACTGTAGTCAGTAGGTGGCTATGGTTCGCGTACCTTCAGCTATTCTTCAATAATAAAACAGATCTGGCCACTCCAAGTGTGTTTCACGCGTACAAGATGAGGCAGTGCATCAATATTCAGGTTAAACTTGGCAGTTTATCCTCATCTATTACCCAGACCTTCAAATCATGGCTGGCAATTGGAAGATGGAACAGTGCTCAGCAATGTGTGGACCAAATGGTCTCCTGTCAGCATGCTCCGCCTGTGTAATCCTTTATTACATCCTCCAATTCCATCTGAGGTAACAATGGATATTCTGTGTCAGAAGAGTTTATGCAATGATCAGACTTGCTCTTGCAGGAAAAGAAATTTGCCCTTTACTGACCTTTGTCAATGTAGAGACTGTGACAACAGCAGCTCTTCTCAAGATGGCAATGAAAATATAAACAACAATGAGTCTAATGATATTGGAAGTTCTGATAACGAACTCTGAATTAGCATGAAAAAAAGAACTGTTTTTAATCCATACATATACATTGTATTTACTTTAAATGACTTACAGAAGTAGATATATATTTGCTAGGTTAATGTTATCTGAATGATCAATTGAGAGAATCCCTGTACATTTCAGTCAGAAATTATCATTTCGGTATATTTTCTAATGGATTATTAAATTTAAGTAAAGAATTCAAATGTATATGTCATGCGCGATCGATCGATTTGCGCGATCGATCGATCGCGCTGCGCTATCGATCTATAATATGATCGTAGTCACAATTGATACAGATAACAAAATAGTTAAATATATATATTTTTTAATTTCCTACTTCTGAGTTCTTTAATTCTTAATTGACCGAGTGAAGACTAGAAAATACATAAGATTTGTATGTAGATTTCCTACGCATGAAGTATAACAATTCGAATAAAATTATACAATTCAAATACTTCTCTAAATAAGATTTCCTAGTTTCCTTGATTTCTCTGAATGGGCTAGCTAAGAAAATTGAGCCCCTGGTGTCAGAGACTAAGGAGTATATTTGACAAGCGTACCTTGAAGGCGTGAAACGCACTCGGAGTGGCCAGATCTGTTTTATTGTTGAAGAAAAGCTGAAGATACGCGAGCCGTAGCCACCTAGGGCTACAGTATAAACTAATAAAGTAACACCTCCACTCGTAAATCTAATTAGCTGTAGCTAATTAACGTGCAAGTGAAATGGTGGGGGAGTTTGACGTTTTAACATCACTATGGTCCACAGTAAGTGCCCACAAGTATTTAAAGTTTCATCGCGAATTGAAACGGAATTTCTTATATCTCCCCATAACCCCACCTCTTCGGTACGATATTGTAGGTCTACCCAAAGATTGAAACGCTGGTTATTGCTAACAAAATGCTACTGCAAGCCGGTGGCATAGAAACAGAAACATTACGATACACTGAAGACAGTCCAGTGTTTATCAACGGCGACCGTTATCACTCATTGTGGGGCTGCGGGTTTTTAGTCAGTGAAATTCGAGACAACAACTATCATCATCATCATTATCATCATCATCATTATAGTGAACATATTATATTGTTCCGGTGTCGAGGGGGGCACAGAGCTCACTAGTAATAAAAATAGTAACCATACTTCAAAATAGTAGTGTTGATAAAGGTGATACCTAAACCTAACATGAGGACGCTCTGAATCCCCAATAACTAACAGACATTCGAATGTGATCCTATTCCAAGTTAGCAGGGCTACAAACGTGTACAAAGTGGTACAGATACATTTAGGATTATTCCTAACATCTCACTATTCAATAAAAGGGTTAATATTCCTACATTTACTACAGCCACTGGTAGTAACAGATGGTAATATGGCCCTATACAACCTTGAAGTGACGTCATAACGTCGACGATGCGCAAAAGCCTTTCACTTCCCCCCACGAGGTCGTAGGCGGGACGAATGTATGTTTACGCCTGTTACATGAGGCATGCAGTCTTTCTTTTATTATTAGTAACCCAGAAATGACACTGATCGTTGTAATAATGTACCTTTGGCTCTTATCAAATGAGTTTGTATCAAACTGACGGAGGTAAAATTTATTACCAAACGAATTAACAAATCGACGACGGTAACATTCCGCTTCCTCGCTAATTGGAACCTCACTCGATTAACTCATAAAGGACGGAACTTTCCCAGCAACTGGTGATTTTATCCAACTGAACGAACCCTGCCATCCCTAACTAATGCTGTTTAGAGGAAAAGAAGTTTATTTCTTATGTACCAGAGTTGGGATTGGAAGAACCCAGACCCTGAAGTAACGGAGTGGAAACCAACCTCACCTACAAACTAGTCCTAAGCATTCAACTGCGCCACCGGCGCGAAACAGAACAACGCTATACTACCTCACCACGCCAACATTCATTATATAATCAGAACAGACATATGTAATCGCTACCTGTGGTAACTCATGACCTCTCGCTTGGGTAAAACTAGGGAAAATGAACCTAGATATTATATAATGTGCTTCACAAGTGCCACAGCAGAATGCGCTCCAACAGCAAGTGTGCCGCAGGATGGACACTACGTGTCCAACTCACTGTAAGAAGTGGAGCATAGCAATGATGGCGATGACGATGATGTTATAATGATGGTGGCGCAGGTGATCATGATAATACATCATTCCACTTTGAATATACTATCTCTAAAACAGTCCTCTCCAGCTACTGGTGACTGTCATTTGCCCAGGCTACAGAAGCATACAGGGCAAAGGTGATTACGGCGCATTAAACCGACTTGATCTTGGTGTGGAATACCCACCATTATTACGCAATGCTCACCTCAGTCACCTCTCACACCCGCTCTCCTCCCTGCATCCGCACCACTGGATTTTATCATTGGACATATGGCGGGAGATGTGTCATGGTAATTTACCAGTTTTCTAGACTATCTTCTCTCATTTGCTCCCTGCTTTAAATTCTTTGTTCTCTGTGGCGGACTTGGCCGAGTGGAAAGGCCTTAGTCAAATATTTAGTAATTGTTGTTAATATTATGAATTATCATTATAAATAAGATCTTTCTCGGCATCAAATAATGGCATTGATAATGGTTGTTTTGTTTATTGTTGTCACCTTTTATATTACGCACATCAGCCCAGCTGTACCTTCTCCCTACGCGAAAAGTGACGCGCTTTGCCTTCGACGTGGCCTGAGGTTGCCATGCGTCTTTTATCACAAACATTCTGTTCTTAGACGTCACGTGTCCCATTTTTCTACAAAAGAACGGAACTCTCAGCTTCATTTGGGTCAAACAAAATATTCCATGGACCTCATCAGATAAAGTGTTCATCAGAAGGCTCACTAGTAAATTAATATAAATTGGTGAATAAAGTACAGCATTTGTAGTCCGTACAGTAGCGGTTCCGTACTCAACCGAATAAAATCGTTTGGCGATTGCCAAATAAAAATAAAAGATGCGTCCTTGTAGCGAAGGGTTTAACACAATGCGAACAGTTTATTCGTGGACCCACAAAACAGGTTTGGCAGTATATACTTGTAATTTTTTCCGCAATCTTTCGTCTCTTACGGCTGGCTGATTGGCTGATGACGTGGCCATCGTGCGTCACTAGGTTGCTCAGATGAATTTCAGAAAAGGATGTCATATTTGAATATATATAAATATATATATATATATATATATATATATATATATATATACACACATACATATACCAACTGCTTTTCCCCCCTTACAAGGGAGTTAGAAAAAAAGCATAAAATTCACTCCCACCCATTCCATCCCCACATACTGCACTCCCATTCAGCCTCCTCCCTACCTCTTATCTTGGATTCTCCTGGATGACTGGTCATCCCTGCATCTCGCCCACTGCCCTGGGTCAGAAGCAATGTATCAAGACATAATACATCCACAGCAAGGCCGCTTCATTTAGTTGGCGACCCCCCTCTCCGCCCCCTCATGCAGGAAAAGAGAAGACGGGGAGAAATCCCTTCGGGCTGCGTCAAACTATCCTTCACACTTACTCCCTCACCCCCATCCCTCACCTATTCCCTTTCGTGCATCACAGGATCATCCATACACAATTGTCCACTCGCCCCTATCTTCTGTCTTCTCCCTTCCTTCCTCAACAGCCATTCCCCTCTTTCCCAATGCCCCCTTTACCCCCATCCATTCATCTAATCCTTGGTCACCCCTTCTTGTTCATTCCCTCTAACTCTGCCTTCCACACCTCTTTTACTAATCTTTCATCACTCATTCTTTCTGTGTCCAAACCACCCCAATACTCTTTCATCAACCCTATCTCCTCATCTTGTTTCCTACTCTATCCAACCTAGTAACCCGTAAAATATATATATATATATATATATATATATATATATATATATATATATATATATATATATATATATATATATATATATATATATATATATATATACGTACCCCAGTATATGATTATAACCCCAACAAAGAAGAAGCCGACAAGACAACTCGAGATGCAGCATTTGCCTCCTTAGATCATCATTATAGCTTATAGCGCCCGACGGCCAGCCATTCAATTTTTCTTTTGTTAATATTAACTAGATCGGTGTTTTTTAGATCGGGTGAAAATGGACATGAGCTTCCATACGACTGCTGCAACAGACTTCTATCCCGTCCTTCGGTCCACTTTTCAAATCTCGTGTCAATAAATGGAAGAACACCGGACAAATTTTTTCTATCTATATACCAATGTTTTTTTTTTCCTTACCAGGGAGGTAGCCAAAGTCAAAAGGCATATACCCACCCCCCACCCATTCCATTCTCATCCAACATCCTTTCCTCCCTCTCATCTTACGAGTAGCTCCTCAAGGATGACAGGTCATCCCTGTATCCCTTCCACTGCCCCAGGTCAGAAGCAATACAGCAAGACACAGCACATCCACAGCAAGGCCGTTTCACTTAATCGACGACCCCCTCAAGCAGGAAAATAGCAAGCGGGGAGAAATCCCTTCGGGCTGCGTCAAAATATCATTCCCTAATCCCCCCCCCCCTGACTCCCTTGCATCATAGTATCATCTGTACACAACCATTCTCCGCTCACCCCTATCTCCCGCCCTCTCCCTTCCTAGCTCAACAGACATCTCCTTCCTGCTCAATACCCCTTCACCCCATCCATCTATCTCATCCTTGGTCGCCTCCTCATATTCATTCCATCCACCTCTGTCTTCCACACCTCTTTTACTAGTTTTTTTCACTCATTATCTCTATGTGTCCAAACCATCTCAATACTCTTTCATCAACCCTATCTCATAAACTTCTTAGACAATTGAATATCAACTACATCCATGATCCTTCCCACCACCAGAGGTTTGAGACAACACTCGCTTCGAAAAGGGCATGATCGTTTCACCCGGTACTGTCTAAAAGGACAAAACCACTAGCGAATGCAAAATACAAATAAAATGCAGTACCGCCTGCGCCAGACTTCTAACCCATCCTCCGATCACAATACTAAACTTTTGACAAAAAATGATGGGAGGAACATCAAACCAATCACGTGAGGGCGACTAAACATCACGTATGCCAAACCGACGCTTTGAGATAGGACATTCGCAAAACAGAGCATTCTGGTCTCACCCATCTTATATATGACGCCCTGGCCCCTACATGTCCTTGTGGTGTTTCCCTTACTATACTATACATTTTACTAGAATGACCTACCTACAACCCTCGCAACAACCTCATATTTTCTTACCTCCATCCTCAAACAACGATTTCATTATACCTCAATTTAGGAGAATAAAAACCAATACCTCTATCTCCTTTTCGCGCATTTCTCCAAGAAACGAACCTTCTATCTAAAGTATGACCACCTCATACCACTCCTGACGTAACATCCCACCACTCCCAAAGTTAAGGAATACCACGCTCCCACATGCACCCTACGAGTTGCTTCATACTTCCCCACCCAAGTCCACGAGCCCAAAATAGTTCTCGGGTAACGGCGTCATTTGGTGACGACAAAATACAATATAATGCATGATCGGACTAATTTGAATTGTGTTAATCCTTCATAGAGATAAGAAATAGAATGTAAGGTGAATTGCTGGCAACAAAATACAATACAATGCATGATATCAGATATCAAAACTATCTCAGGATAATATATTTGTTTCTATAAAAATGCAAATATAGAAGTGATGACAGATGCTTATTGCACAATAACCATGGAGTGCCGAGCTCCAGCAGCACGGGGCAAATCCCTGCTTATCACAAACGGAAACAGCGGCAAGAGTCGCATATTTGTACTCTAGTACAGATGTTTTAACGTGAGCCTTTGGGCGCGGTTGGGTGCAATCCCAGGGGGTCTACGTTGTTGGCACATCACCTCATCACATAAGAAAGGCTCTCTCTCTCTCTCTCTCTCTCTCTCTCTCTCTCTCTCTCTCTCTCTCTCTCTCTCTCTCTCTCTCTCTCTCTCTCTCTCTTAAAAATTGTTTACGTAATGTATAGCCTCTTTTGCTTGGCCGTGCAAGATGCGAGGGTGCGACCAAGGTGAATCTTCCATGGTGGCGATTATGTTAATGTCAATGACACCTCACATGTCAACGTCGCATAAGCCTCGTTGCCGAACAAATATGGAAACCTCACTCTTTATATATATATATATATATATATATATATATATATATATATACATATATATATATATGTATATATATGTGTGTGTGTGTGTGTGTGTGTGTGTGTGACAGTGACTTTCCAACTAGGCCTAGTTGGAAAGTCACTGTCGCACTTGTCATGAGGATGCCGGGTTCTAGTCTTGGGCAGTACCACATTTCAATTTCAAGCATGCTGACCTTTGATGGCTTAGAATTAAAGTGCATTGTGGTTGTTAATATATATATATATATATATATATATATATATATATATATATATATATATATATATATATATATATACACGAATAATTTCCGACAGTCGCCCCGGGAATGGAATCGAGACCTAGCTTGATGCCAAACAATTACCCTACCGACTGAGCCATAGGAGCTGCAAAAGAATTCCAACTTAAGAGTTAACTTAATTCCTAAAGAATCTAGGTAGACTGCTAACTGCCATCCTAATTTTCACAGTCCCCGAGCTGTACTCGCGGAACAGTGGCAAGCTGGTACGAAACCTTGATGAGCTTTCTTCGTTGTAAATACCTGAAGTGTATCGCTAGTAACAGCGAGTATCATACAAATCATTTCTGACAGTCGCTCCGGGAATCGAACCAAGGTCTAGCTCTAAATTAAAGTCCTTTTATGCTAACTGCCATCCTAATTTTCACAGTCCCCGAGCTGTACTCGCGGAACAGTGGTAAGCTGGTACGAAACCTTGATGAGCTTTCTTCGTTGTAAATACCTGAAGTGTATCGCTAGTAACAGCGAGTACCATACAAATCATTTCTGACAGTCGCTCCGGGAATCGAACCAAGGTCTAGCTCTAAGTTAAAATCCTTTTGTAGCTCCTATGGCTCAGTCGGTAAGATAATGGTTTGACTTCAAGCTAGGCCTTGGTTCGATTCCCGGGGCGGCTGTCGGAAACCATTTGTATGATTCTCGCTGTTACTATCGATTCACTTCACATACACAAATTTACACACACACACACACACACATATATATAAATATATATATATATATATACAGGTTACCATGCATAAGTCATCGCTACATGTGTTAACAATGGTAGGCTCCCCGGGCCAAGCAAAAGGGCTCACGTTAGATCACATTCACTTTAACTGCTCTGTTACAAATAACACATGGCGCTATCGAGAAGGATAAATGAAGAGAGTCACAAAGCTATTTACGTTAACAATTTTCGTCAACACCATATGGTTACTTTTCTGCTTTCTCTCCTAGATATTACATACTGTCATATTACAATTATAGAAGTGCACATATCCTGTGGTGGCCATGGAGCCTTCTTTACTCGGGAGTGGCCGGACAAACTAAAAACAAACAAACTACATGGGCCCAACCCTAAAGTCCCAGTCACACTATCACGATTCTCGTCAAATGTGAATTTGAAAAACTGGAAGACGACTTCGCTTACACTTACATTATTTTAGACTTACCTAAGATCAATTCAACAACGTGTCTAATATTCGTGTTCTAGGTTTAACTTCTCTAAGTTCGTTATTCAGCTTCTCAACATATGACGCAAAGGTGATTTGGAGATTTGGAGATTTGAAAAATATAAAATTGTAAACATGTATGTGTTCCTGGGGCTTAAGCTGCGATAACAGCCTAATAGGTTTTGTTATTGCTGACGCTCACATTTGCACATGTAGATGTGGCGTCGTCTTGTATATGCTTTGTGGTTACCGCCAGGAAATCTTGTCATGCAGGCCCTCCGTACAAAAGCAAACAAATAGATAAAACAAAAAAGTAAGCAAGAGCTAGTATGAATTATCGGTGACATGATGAAATGCATTAATTTTGTATCAAACCTTTTTCTAGCGATCCCACAGTGTACATACACGGCTGTCCTCATATAAACAATAACAGGCGTTTTGGCACAGCCTAAGAAGAGTACATTCTCGTCTTACACGTGTCCACCTCATGACAAGAAATGACCTTCCCAAATACCAATGTATGGTACCCTTTACAATATTAAACATACTCCTATACAATCCAATTTACATCCCAACTTGGAACGAACACCTATCCTTGTTACCATTTCAAACAACAGTGACTCTACATCCAGTTCCTGGGTGACAAAACACCTAATACCTCTGCCATCCTTCTACAACTTCCTACAGCAAATAGGACTATTCACCAATTCATAACCCCCCCCCCCCCCCCGACTAAATCGTGAGATTGCCCCCCAAAGGATAGAAGCGCTGGTAAAATACAGCCTAAAACAACAACAACAACAACGTGTGACCAATATATGACTGAAGTAGGTCCAATGTAATACAGACTCTGATATGCAGTATTAGAGTGAACCTCAGGGGAGTTGTTTGGGTTGGTGTCGTAGATAACAGGATGTCTGTGTTGCTGAGTCAACCAAGGCGTTTCGGTGTGGGAGTGGCGGCACTCCGTGGTATAACTCCTTCGGAATTCAAGCGAATTCACTGAAGGGGACTACACTATTATTTCTCTGGCCGAATATTTTCATGCAAAGATGAAGAACATATTTCTATGTAATAAATGTTCTGACCGAGACGACCAAGCCGTTATGCTCTACTCTGAAAGGTACTGTGCCCGGAGTGATATCCTCGTTGTAAAGTGTGACTTAAGGACCTCCATATACAGCGACAGAATCGGTCACATAGTTCCAGAGTTGTGAACTACAACAGTCGAATGTTCCTTGGTTTTGGAAAAGAATGAAAAAACAGAATTGTTGGCTCATGCCTCCACATTTGTGAACTGCATCAGCGGACTTTTAATGCAAGATTTGATCGTTCAAGAGAGTAGACCGAGCATAGTCTCTCTGGGGAACACTGCAGAATTGCAGGGCGTTCAGATGTACTGCTTTCTTTGGGAGAAAAGGTCAGTAATTGGCCGTAGCTACACTAAAAAATAAGCCTGAAATCTTGTAGACCTTCAAAACTTTGTCCCCTGAATTGGAACTTCAATAAACTCGGGAACGAAACTATGGCTTGTAGTAGTAGGCTATGTTGTTGCAACAGTCTTTTGTCGTTTCTAGATACCTACTGTAGAAGACGATGGGACCTAGTGGCAAAACCCAAGACAGAGCCGAGGGATAGTGAATTGGCACCACAGGAGAACGAAATTAAAGACCTGTCACTAAATGAGATCCAGGTCTGAAATCCTCATCTTGTGAAGAAAACTTGACAACCGAAGGAAAGAGGAGGAAAAGATGAGGCATGATCCAATACATCAGAACAAGGACAGTAACTCCACAAATAAGGAAAAGTGTATATACCGAGTAAAGTTAATATACGATGAAAACTACATTTTATGACCAGTATTTCTGTCATATCATAGAAACTTGGAGAGAAAAATTGTGACAAAAGATAGAAGCAACTAGTTTCCTGATTAGGGCAGAACGAGATGGAATGGGTTCCCGGCATTATGTACGATCAACGTCGCGAGGATGACGATGCACTACTTGGATAACACAAATATTGCTTATCTGGACATGTTTATGACGGGCCGGTGACTGCCATTGCTGCTAGGCAAAACCTTATCTATCTATCTATCTATCTATATATATATATATATATATATATATATATATATATATATATATAAATATATATATATATATAGTTAGATAGATAGATAGTTAGATAGATAAGGTTTTGCCTAGAATTATAAATTATTACTGTGAAAAAAATATTTTGTCGATCGGGACTTAAGTTCTTTGTATGTAAACAATCGCTGTGTTTTGTTTTGTTTCTCGATTACATATAACTGAGACCATATATGCTGTGGTGATTGGTTTGACGACGGCAACATCACTGGTTAATACTAGTTGATACTAGAAAGCTATCGCATCGCGCGCGGGGTCCCTTCTCGAGCCATAAAAACAATTTCATTCTTGCTGAGGTCAGGTTTTCTTGGACAACATGACACAGTGCTGACCAAGCGAATAAGGGTGTTTACGAAGAGGCATGTGTCCCATTGGTCAGTCAGAAAGAATCAAGCCAATCATAATTGGTTGTAGGAGGAGCCTATCTCGTCCAGAGGTTTCCTCTTGGCCAACAGCAACAGAGTCAAACCAGTTTCTATGCTATTATCAGTCAAGTTTAGTTTTAAAGAAGCAAGGCAGCTCTCTATTTAAAGTCTACAAAGTTTTGAGTATCGGAAGTCAAGACTGGCCCAGAGTATCATATAGGCCTGTATCGGTATTGTCTAGCCTCCCTCACCCCACATACTCAATATACACTTGTTCAGTAAAGTGCCAATTATAACATAACCAATAAAAGTCATAGGGGAAATTATTCTCATTCAACACCACCATTTTGAGAATGAAAATGATAGATAAAAATGTGATACTAAAACATTTCTTAAGCTTGTTCGTGTTTTCTTGTTCTAATCATCTTGGCCAGCTACCACTAACATATTTATATACGAAATCAGGAGCACGACATATACTGTTGGCTTTAAATAAAGACATGAACACTTCAGTAATGCTAATTAATTCGAGGAGTATAGTTTAACTTAAAAGATTCAATCCTGGATAATATTAGATGGAAAAACCTTTCTCATAGGACTAACAACCTCTTTCCACCGACTCGCTGGTATGAAATGCCGTCGCATTTAAGAATCTGATTCTGGCTAACGTCTGACGCTTTTACTGAACTGGAAGAAATCCCCAATTCCTCTCGGGGATGTCAGCCGAGAAAGAATTCAGGCTGGTGCGGTTGATCCTCGGCAGCTTTGCGTGTCGTTTTCGCAAAGGTCTGCATGTAACGTATCTCGGGAAGGAAGTGAAGATGGGGGGAGACGGTGGAATATGAAGAAAGGTAGAGATGATATGCCGAGGTGGGAGAGGACCTGATGGAAAGGGACGGGGAAGTGGGACGCAGAGGGGGAGTTGGGGGAAAGAAGAATGAGGCTAGGGGAGGCGGAGTAAATAGAATACAGGTATAGAAAAAGAGAGAGAAGGAAACAGGAATGAGAAAATAGAAAGGGAGGGAGGAAAACGAAAGCGAGAAGAAAAGAAGGGTAGTGAGTAAGGTGGGAGTGGAAAAAGGGGGTGAGAGAGGGAAAGGTTGTGGAAGAGCAGCCAGGTGTAGGAATAGAAGAAAATGAAATGAGGTAGGGAAGATGAAAGGGGGTATTGGAGATGGGAGTAACAGTTGGACATGAGAAAACGAAAGAAGTCAGGGAAGTTGAGGGGATATAGGAGAATACGGGCTGGTAAGAAAAAATAAGAAGGGGAAAATGCGAAGAGGAGAGGGAGAGAAGATGTGACAAAGACGGAGGGGCGGGATAGAGACGGTGGAGGTAGAGAGTTGGGGGAAGTAGAGCCGAAGGACGATGAGGGTTTGGAGGGTGGGAGGGGAAGGAAGAAGGGGATAGGGAGAGGGGAAGTAGATAAGAGGAGGTGTCCGAAGGAGGAGGATAGCATCACAACTCGAATATAAAGACAAGGTTTTTTTTTCAGCAAACAAGTAGATCTCAAAGCACTGCATGGGCACCAATTACCGCCGCTGGGTCCATCTACTGGACCATATCGAACTACAAGGTGCTAAGATGGGAGGAACAACAAATGGATTTTTGGATGGGCGTGAGATGGTTGAAAGATGAAAAAGGCCTTTTGGTGTTTGTATATTTGTATGATATACTAAATTATGTAATTTGTTAAATTCATAAAATTGACTGCAATCAATTTTCGTTAGATTATTATGGCGGGATAACCTGGGAACGCCGAGTGCCGGAATTTTACAAAGCCGGCGAGTCTATCAATATTTCGACCTGTCTGACACGTAATCCTCCCCTGTGTAACAACTACCACCAAAGAACAAGAAAAGGCAAATGTTGATGTATTGATATTCTACTTATGGTAGATTTGATGGTATATATAATAAATGTACATTCATGGTGTACTGCAACCAAATTGCAATAATTACGTTAGTTCTTCGCCTCCTGTGATTTTTTTTTAACAGTGGTGAAAAAAGGGGGGAATGATCAGTGATCATTGAGCGTTCAGAAACGAAAATGGTTCATGTCAACGACCTGCCGACGCTGGCTTCCTTCATCCACTCCCTTGCACACACAACCCAGCTGCAGTCATTGCCCCAAGGTTCATACTATACATGAGGCATGTGGAATGCCAAAGTTTAGTTGAAATGGATAAATAGATGTACATACTATTTATGATAACATAAACCTAGTACATATGACAACAAATTCATGGATGGATAGATATGCAGCATTGTATTCTGGCGAGAGGATGTTTACTTTTTCACACACAAATACGAATCTAAATATGTAGGTCAAATGCGCGCGCGAGAGGGGAAGGCAGCAAGCAAAGCTTTGATGAAAAACAATAATCATTAAATGTTGCGATTGTGGCCCATGCTACACCTGGTGAAAAACAAGGCCGACTACTGCTTTACTGAACATGCATAAATGCCAAGTGCAAGTGTCAGAAATAAATGAATAGTCATGTTGTATTTTGTAAGGATACTTGTCATTGTCCAGAATTATTAGATCGTCCCATTACCGAATTACCCGCTGGGATTGAAATGTTAATTCCAGCTAAAGCAAAACACCAAAAACCCTTTGGATCAATACCCGAGAGAGGAAGAATGTATTGATTATGGCGGGAATCGAAGACAAAGAAGCGTGGAGAGGAATAAGAACGAAAGCGCAAGGAGAGGGCGGAGCTCCTGCTGCTGCTGCTGTCGAGAGTGCTCGCATGTGCAAGACAAAGAAACGGGGTTAGCCAGAGTTCAAAACCTACCTGATCGATGACAATGTCTTCTCTGCGCGGGAGTTTGAGATTGTTAGACGTCCGGTTAATCTGTGGCGCCTGGTTCAGTAGCCGTTGAACGAGGATGGGCAGGCGTTTCGCTGCGCTTCTGGGAATGGGTGTTGGGGGTGGCGGGAAAAATGGGGAAGCAGATAGGTTAGATTTTTAGATAATTTTCAGTTTAGTGCAAGAGCAGGTAGAGTCTCGGATGACAAGGTTTGAGGTCACGGTAGGAGAACTGGCCAGAGGCAGTAGAAACAACATAACAGAAATGCTTGAGGATAAGTTTGAATAAGTAGCCCGAGAACTTGGTTGGTCACGAAATAAGTTATTGATCAAAAGCGGCATGAAAGAGGGAGCGATTTTGGACAAGGATGGAATATTTCGTTGGGAATTTTTCCGTAAAAAAGGATTTGTAGAAAAATATTTGTTTACTAACACTCTTGTAGAAGTATCCGAGGTATGACAGTTGAAACAAAATGTATACACTATTCAGATTCAGGTGAAACTTTGCATTTTGTAATACGTCTCCACGTAATCATAATTGAATAGAAGTATTCAAACAGGAAACCTTTCGGTCCATAATGGTAATAATAGTAATTATAACAAGAATAACTTGGAATACGGCATTTCGCTTAGATGATCAGATAATAAAACCTCTCGATGTTTGTAAAGCATTTGTGAATTGTTCCATTTGTTGATGAGGCAGTGGACCAAGTTGTTTCTACCTACTCGAGTGCAATCCACTTTTTTTCTCTCGTCCAGTTTACAAAAAAGAACACACACACACACACACACACACACACACACACACACACACACACACACACACACATATATATATATATATATACACATATATATATATATATATATATATATATATATATATATATAATATATATATATATATACATAATGTATTGCCGATTGCCTTGAAATGTTAAAGGCGTGTACGTCTCCCGGTTTCTCTGTACTTTAAGAAAATATATCTAAATATCATTGTCATATAATTTACCAACCCCTCCACTAGACTGATGTTAATTCAGTCTAGTGCAGGGGTCGGCAGCCTTTTGAACACACTACCAGTTTCTTCGATTTGTAGAACCCTGTGTGCCAACAGTATATATATATTTTTTCAAATATGCAAGTTTGTCACATTCGAGATGCCGACGAACCATCAATAATTATTAGTTCATCGACGTTTCTGTCTTGGTGTTATGTTTTGTAATATTTTACTTGAAATAGTGACGTTGTTTTCATATGATGTTATATGTTTTCAAGATCACTTGGCATACCAGGGGTTACCGACCCCTTGGTCTTTTGATGTCTCCGTCGCTGCATCCAATCGAAGAAGTCACTGCCTGGCCTCCCCCCTCCCCCTCCCCGCCAACCTCCGGCCGGGTGACGGTTGGCAATCCCACACCCGCTAACTTCACCACGGCATCTCGTTGGCGACGAGCAAAAGGGTAATGTCTGTTGAGCAAGGAAGGGAGTAGGCAGGGGATAGGGATGAGTGGAGAGTGGTTGTGTTAGATGGTACTGTGATGCATGGAAGAGAGGGGCTGGTAGGGGATGCCTACGTGTGAATGATATTTTGGCGCAGCCCGAAGCGATTTCTCAGTCTTCTCTTGTTCTGCATGAGGGGACGAAGAGTAGGGTTGGGGGTCGCCGATTAAGTGTAACGGCCTTGCTCTGGATGTGTCGTGTCTTGCTACATTGATTCTGACCCAGGGCAGTGGACGGTATACAGGGATGACCCATCATCCATGAGGAATTAAGATGAGATGGAGGAAAGGGTAGTAGAGGGGAGTGGAATGGGTGGGAGTAGGTACGTCCCTTTGACTTGGCCTCCCTTATAAGGGGGAAAAAGCTCTTGGTATATAGAATATACGGCAACAGGAGTTGGGGTTGGAGGGCCATGATAGGAAAAATTGCATTCCATATGTGGAACGTTTTCACCTTATGGAAAACAAGGAAGGTGATGAGCACCCATGTTCAGACACGTTCATATAGCGTTGCAGGAGTACATTATCCGGAACACTTTGATCTCCGGCATATATTTCGGTTCCAGCAATAGCCACCCAGGCGATTTTATTCAGTTGAGAGTGAAACCTAAACAAAACTAGTCCATCGTCCCCTTAACTGAATATAATCGCCTGGCATTAGCTGTGACTCCATAAAATTTATTATTTACCATAGTAACTCACGAACTTCAGGGCTAGT
>NC_134782.1:662500-675000 GCF_046742065.1 Oratosquilla oratoria
GTTTAGGAAACGAATAGTGTGTTTCGTAGATAACTGTTTATAGGATATCCGGTGCGCGAGTGCAGATGGTGTGAACTATACACTCCTCATTTGTATAAAAAAAAGTACTACTAAAATTATTCCTCACTCTAGAGAATCGTCACGGAAATCATTCTCAACCGGTAAGATGTTCACCAGTTTTAGTCCAGAGTGTCAGAGGGGGTTAACAGACCTCTCAGCATACGAGATACACTGCAGCAACTATGAGATTCTCATTGTATGTGTGTACATTTTCATGAAGAAATAGTATCTGCCTGACCACCACCACCCGCCATCCCCCTCTCCCTTTCATTCACTTATTGTGCAAACACGTCCCGACACGAATTCAAAATTAAAAGGATCACTGCGGATTTAGCTCCTTTCCTGTAAATAACAATTAGGCAAAAATACCATCGCTTCCATTTCACCAAACAAGAACACACACACACACACACACACACACACACACACACACAGAAAAATAACTGTTTATTCGTTACTCCTGAATTACCTGCGTATGGTGTGGCTTGTGGAATTGGATTCATGAGTCGTGAGCTGAGCACTGACAGCGAAGATGGTGATGAAATACAGGAAAGGCGTCGTGAGGCAGTAACACAGGGCCTCCAGACTGTTGCCCAATAGAGGCCACTTGTATACGTCTGTCTGAGGGCGAGGCATCTTTTCTACAGATCACCGGTCTTCGGGCGTGATGGCCGTTGTTTATATCTTTGCAAGTCAAATGATAAAATGATAAGAACAATCATAGATGTGTGTATATATATATATACATACATACACATACATACATACACGTACAGTATATGAATAGATAAATAGACATGTAGTAGATAAATATACATATAAACAAACGAAAAACTAAAACATATCCTAGATATGCACATACAATATATAGATAGATAAATAGAGACATGTAGTAGATAAATATACATATAAACAGACGAAAAAATAAAACATATCCTAGATGCTATAAATCAGCAATTCTCAACACTTCTGCTATTTTATATTTACCCTTCTGGTTTCATGCATTTTAACCTGCGACTCCCATTAAAAAGAATGAGGCCAACATAACTGCACAGAAAAAAAATGTAACATTAGGATTCTGCACAAAATAAAATCTTAAGAATGACAATATACATTCCACTTATATATCATGTGACCTGCTAAGCCTAATTGTACTACAATGGTAATGTAATAGGTAGCGTTCAAGTTTCGTATTTTCCTAGTCGTGGGTTCGAATCCCGCACTTCCCTCTTGCCCCCAACAGTTCAAGTGAACAGGGCAAAGGTGACGGCTTCGGCCGCAGGTACACGCCCCATGACACAAATTCCTCATTTACAAAATATTAAAATTTACCTCATTTTTTCTTTCCATCCCAGGGTATGGATTTGCCCCCTGGATAATAATTAATCACTGCTATGAAATATTACTTAGAGGAATAGAAAAAAAGTATCGGAGAGACCACAGAGAGAAAAAGAGAGAAAAAAAGGGCCTGGCACCATTTTCTATATCTTAAAAGTGTTTATGACAATTACCCTTTTCTGTAGCTGAGGATACCTGCCTTTATTCTGCCTGCCGATGTGCTGTTCTATTCATCTCTGGGGCACACCTTCAGTGAGGAAGGAACTACCTCGAAAGGTACTTGTCCTCTCAATATGGCTTCCGTGGTACTCCTTCGATAAGGAGTGGTTAAAAAAAGAAAAAGGAAAAAAAAAAGTGTTGAACTTGGCTATCTTTCTCCACTGCCTCTCTCCGAAATCTGGCAACCGCCAAACTATTTATTTGTCTTTTCTTTCTTTCTTCTTATCTGAGGGGCAAACTTGGGAGAGATTAGGGTTTTAGCAAATCGAAACCCCATCTTCTCTCGAGTTTGTTCCCTCAGCCGAGCAAGATTCGTTTGGCTTTGGCCAGAGCAAAAACTATATTGGGCTTTGTTTACCCAAAGTCGATTCGATGAGACTGAGAAATCGCCCAGAGTTCCTGTCTACATGTATACTTGGAAACCTCGTTGTCCACCTCAAATGACCCGTTCTAGAGTTGTGTCACTTCACATTCTTATTGCAACCCCTGCCAGACCATCTTGTTCAGTTGAGGAAACTCCCGCCACTCACCTGACGGGAAAACGGTATCTCGATTAACCGCTTCAAGAATGGGATCGTCTCCAAGACATAGTCTAGTCGCCATCAGTCGACCTTCTTCGGAAACGCCCACGCTGTCCACCAGTTCACGTTTCCTATTATGGGTATCTTCACCGTTTCTCATGACACACATATCATTGCGGTCTTATCGCTTTCAGAGATATGTATCACATCAGGCAGTGAGTTTTCTATGACCAGTGAGTACTCTCACTTTAGTTTGTATCAAAATAGAATGTTTTCGATGACGCCAACATGAGACAATGACGCATCGCTGAACGCTAGTTGAGGCTTTCAGGTTCACATAGTTTGTTTTCCGGTACGTAGTTCCACCAGATAAGTCGTTTAGGTCCGGAAACGGTGGTGAAATGGACCGGTAGTCCCACCGAGAGCTTTCAGGAAGCGTTCACGGGTCCGGAGGGCCATGAGCGAGGCTATACTTTGGATGATTGGTACTTGGAGGGCTTCTAGAAGAGGGTCACGTCTTAGGGGCTGAGGGACTTAAATGGATCAAGAAAAAGCTTATGAAGAGAAAACGGTGAGTCTGCAGTATATAAAGTACTCAGTTGTTGGCCCTCCTTTCTACATAGGGAACACTCTTATGGGTTTTATTTTGCCTATTGCTGAACGATGTTGTTCAGCAGTGAACCCGTTTATGCGTTTTGTTCTGTTTTTGTGTGACAGGAGAGCCAGGATGATCTTCAGCCACTCCAAACCGGTGGAAATCAAATCTAAGCCAGCTAATTATTTCGAGACGACATCGAGGTAACATGTAAGAATTCCGTTTTTCGAATTTCTTTTTCATGTATGTCACTGAAGCAGTCAAGCTAAGATTATACAATTTGGCTCCAATAAAATACAAAATATTAATATAGCAAATAACTAGAACCAAATCTACAGAGTTAGTCATAATTGATGCTGTGGTTTTCTGATCAAATAAATTCAAAATGTGGGAGATTATTGCTTTGATTTTTAGAAAAAAAAATCCTTATGTAAATCCTTGGAAGGGAAATATTTATATAAGGAAATATTTTTTTAAGAATACCACCGTAAGAATGTTACGGTGGTATTCTTAAATAAATATTTTCTTATATAAATCTTTCCCTTCCAAGGATTTATATAATATTCATATAAGGAAATATCTTTTTAAGGATACCACCGTATATATCTAAACCCGGATCCATGGCAATAGGGATAGAAGAAGAGGAGAGAGGAGGGAGTTTTGGTCCCCTGAATTCGAGAAGGCCACTTTCGTAGAACAGTCCAGATAATCATCCAGTCAGTCAGCCTGAGTAAGGACTCATCCACCCTGCTGTTCTTCGCATTTAGCCCCCTACCGTACCGGGTGGCACTTTTCCTTTGATCTTGTCTGCCGCCAGGCTAATTCATTCATTACCGTGCCCCTCCCCCCCTTGGTAGTGAAAGGATTATAGAAATGAAACGAAATTTGGATGTCACAAAGGTTGAGAATGTGGGCTGTGCTACAGGAGATTAGGAAGATAGAAAAAGAAAATGAGGAGACTGATCGAGTAGCCATGGCAAATTTGGTAAATAGTATTCCAGACAGCAATCTCGTTCATCAATTATGCCCAGTGTTTTCAGAGATATATTTCTAAGGACATTTCTTTTTAAACAAATCACCAGAAACAAATAATAAAAGAAGTATTGAATTTTGAGGAAAAAAATTAACAATCTATGGAGATCGCGGCAATGTTGTCGTTTTTTTTAAATGTCGAGAAAATGGTAAATACCTAATTCCGGGCCTAATAACCTATCTTACCTGACCCCTTGCCTATTCTAACTTTACCTGAAATGAAATAGGAAATACCTTTTACTGGAGAAATGCCATCATCATCGTCCTCTTCATTAAAGTTCTCTTTTTGCTTACGTGTTGGGCAGATCGTATTATCTGGCAAAACTGCCGTGTTTTCCTTAAAAATCGAGGCGGTATATATATATTTTTTTAATAACAGCATCCAATCATTTCTCATAGAACAGGAGCATAATCACCACAGATAACAACCTCGAAAATAATAATAAATTAACCAGATGAATTGACTTTTGGAAACAAAATGACATTTGTAGAGACGGCAAAAATAGCGGTCTTTCACACAGAACAATTGTAAAAAGCAATGCATTTTCGATGGTACTTCAACCTTAGAATGACAGAAACGTACTGGAAAACAAACGCTTATTTATTTAATATGATAACGATAAACATGGCGCCCTCAGGTTCTTAAGTGAAATTTGATATTGTAAAAATCATCGGCACTGTTGTCTTAAGTTACCGACGACACGTTTGTCTTAAAAACCTATTAAGAGCAAAACAATGTATAGTGTGAACGATTATCATCCGAAGCCCCGTAAATACCAGCAAGGTTATAATGATATTGATTAACTCCATATATCTGTTTACCGCATTTGCTATAAAAAATACATAGGCCTACATACATATACCAAGGCCTTTTCCCCCTATCAAGATAAATATTCTAAGAGACTTCGATTCCACAACACGAGTATATTATCACACGAAAAAGGAAAAAGGAAAATAAGAACAAAATAAAACTGGAGAAATGGCTAAAAATAACTCTAAGAAACAAAAGAAATAAGAAACAATGAAAATGTAAATATGAAAGTGACAGACTGTGAAAAGATTATTCATTGTCATATCTTACACGACCCTTTTCATCTAAACAATTTAAAGTTTAATAAATTAAGGGAGAGAGCGCGGCTACCTTCCAAGAACCAACAAAGCTTCCCCCCACCCCCACTCTCCAGCTAATCCCCCACCCCTTCTGCCTTGTAGCACCCTCCTGAACTCAACAGAGCGGTGAGATACCCATTCTCCCTTCGCTGTGAACCAGTTTGACCCCGTGACTCAATGGCGGTTACCTAACCACTCTCAACGGAGTGAATAACCATCGTAGACACGTCATAGAACGTCCACACTGTGTCGCACCAATGAGCTACTCCTTCAATACATAGAAAACCATCGTATCCCCAAGTCTTACCTGGACCTTTCGGTTCTCATCTGGAACCCACGGCGAAGTTCGACTTCAGCACAGACTACCCAAGACTTTTGTTCCCCAATATCATCATATATTATCATATATCATCTCTTGCATCACAGTGTCCCTCGTAAGTGAATCAAGAATTTATCTCTTCGTATGAGAAACCTCACCATTTTTTAACCCAAACACACGGATTCTTAATCATGGATCTTGAATCCAGTGGTCAGTATGACAGGGTCCAGTACCTCTCAAACTTTGGTTTAATACAATAAATGAAACATAACCTTGAACTCCAGCCTAAGAGTAGTTACCGACATGGGAATAATTGAATACTTAATTACTTAGAATTAGAATTCTCAAAGGAACTAAAAAAAATGGTGCACAGATTCCACCTTCCATACTATTACTGTTAATGCTGGCCTACACCAGTCACATCAGAGAACAAACCAGCCGTGCACGGGACCACGAGACGCGTCAGCCACCCGTCATATCCTAGTCTCTTGCTGCTCGGAGACCTCCAAATCCACATGGAGCGAATGATCACTGGTTAGATTTAAATTCCTCGCCCCCACCCCCTCCAAACCTTTTATCTCTCTCTCCCTCTCCACACCTCCAACCATCATCACCCTCTCAAACCATGGACCCGCCCATCCTCCTCAGACTTGCACCCTCACAACCTCCTCCTCACAACAAAGGACGGACCACCCATCCAACGGACATTGTCTATAGAACTCCCCTAACATGAGACGAGCCCCCGCCCCTTCCCTCATCAACCTGTCAAAATCTATATCATCGTTACCACCCACGCTCTAAACCAGTGGTTCTTAACCTTTTTCAGTACCCTTAGAACCCCTTGACATCTAAGAAAATGTTCTCGTACCCCCACCCAATACAACAATGCAAACATATGAAAAGGAATAGTGATACAAACCTCGCTTTGCTTTCTCATTGTAAACATAATGTACCATTGCACTGGCTGTCATGTCCCGTACCTTTTAGTTAGAGGGCAGGATAGATAAGATGGGGGAGAGGGAGGGAGGGTGGGATTTGGGGGTTTAGCGTAAGGAAAGAATGAAATGGAAGGAAGTTAGAGTTATAATAGGTGTGGGGCAGAACCACTTGCTCGGTTACTTTATACAGTCTCGTGGACTTTTAGACTTATATTGTGTCTCGTACCCCCAGGTTGGTTCAAGGTTTCGTATCCCTTGGGGGTACAGGTACCCCCAAGTTAAGAACCATTGTTCTAAACCCTCGTTCATGTTATCTCAGCCCCAACTTTTTCCACATCGCCTACTTATCATTTGTTCTTATGGCCTTTTTTCGAAACACCAGTGGAACTGACGCTTTGAGACGACACTGATGCGCTCAAGAACGGGACAGTATCCTCCCACATCAAAATTTTCATCAGTGATGATGACTTTTCCTTACACCTCCTCCCCCACCTGCTCTTGTGAATTTTCTTACTTGAATGCCCTGCTTACTCAACTGTTTGCAGCAACCTCCTGTTTTTCACATTCCTCCTCAAACAACAATTTCATAACATCTCATTTCTTGAGAATCAGTTCCAATAATTTCATCCTCTTTCTATTCTTTCTAGACGAACCTTCTTTCTAGCCTATAGCTATCTCATACCATGCTCAGGAACATCGCGCTCTATTTATCATGTACTCACGCCCTACTAGTAGGCCGAACCGAACCACTGACCCCACTCCATGGTTCTTGATAACGGCACGATATTGACATGAAGGACAGAAACGTATGAACAGTCAGCGACGAAATATCAACACTCCTACTTACAACTCTTGCGTTAATTCTTCCCATCATTACATCCATGTAGAGATGAAATATTATGAAAAATAATAATGCCATTATTAATTCATATATCAAAAGACTTTTCTACCTTAAATTGTAAGTGAGTGATCTCACACTTTTCCAAAAATCCAATCGTTGTGCCTCCCGCCTTAGCACCTCCTGGATGAAAGATCATCCCTGCCTCATGCCATACTGCTCGTCTCAGACAATGGAGCAAGACAGCGCTTCCACAAGAGGGCCCGACAGCCAGCGTTGGTTTTCCACCACCACCGTTTCATTATATGGCGACCCTCCTCCCCCTCTATTCGACAAATATACGGGCCTCGTCAGTTCGTCGTCCATTTAAAACCGCCCTCGTTCTCTCATGTCTTTGGCGCCCTCTCTTCCTCGCTTGCCTGGCATTCTTCACGCCATCCAGGGATCCCTTCAACCCATCCACCTACCTCGTTCTTGTTCATCCTCAAGTGCTGTCCGTCAACTTCTTCCCCCCACTTTTTTTTCTTCTAATACTTCCTCACTCATTCTTTCCATAAACAAATATCTGATTGTGAGGAACTTGATCGAATGCTTTCTCTAAACTTCCGTAAATACAATCCAGCCGGTCCTCCCTTGCAGCATATTTATTATTCTTGAATAAAGAATAAACCATTTACCGCGCACGACCTCGACTTATATCTTAACCCGAATCGACTCTCCGTCAAAATACTTCACAGTTCTTTCAGACAAATTCACTAACGTGCCAGCTAGGGTCACTGATCAGTAATTCAGAGTAGATAATAAGAAAATTATAGAAAAAATCAAAATCACTTCGAGCAATCGCATGTAATGTTGCCATGCAACCATTAATGCATTTCAGAAAATTCATAATGTATCAACACCAATTAAGTTTCCTTTTGAGTGTTATTATGGATGAATATTTTCAGATCAACATTTAGATTGGTTTGATGTTCTTTGAAAAGTGGTTCTCAGTCTGGAGGCCAGCCCCCCACCCCCACCCCCCAAGGGAACTATGACAAGAATTTAGGGGGCGCCGTCTGTTACAGATTATACATTTCTACATAATATGAGAAAAAAAAAAACACTGGCCAAGAAGAAGAAATATAAGATCATTATGGTTGTAAACTTTGTAATATAGCAAAGGGTCTTTTTATCAACTGTTATGTTATATACATATATATATATATATCTTCGCTTATTCTTCTCCGAAAGTGGGTCATCAGTATTATTTTACAAATGTGCTACGACATATCTTTGTTGTGATATATATATATATGTATATATATATGTATATATATATATATATATATATATATATATATATATATATATATCAAATCAAGTAACATAGGTGTCGTAACACACGAATAAAATTAAACTTAAACCCACTTTCGGTGAAAGATAAGCTGAGATACAGAGTAAACCGTATATTTCGACCACTAACTGTGGTCCTCTTCAGCAGTTACAAATATGTACCCTATATTTGTAACTGCTGAAGAGGACCACAGTCAGTGGTCGAAATATACGGTTTACTCTGTATATCAGCTTATCTTTCTCCGAGAGTGGGTTTAAGTTATACACACACTTTTTTCTAGACAAAATACAGGAAACTTAATTATTTTCAGGAGTGATTTAAGTAAATTGCATTATTATTTTTTCTATGATTTCTAGAGAAGATAGTTGTTGTTATAAAATATTGTTTGTTTTTAGACAAATTACGCTGTTTATCTCAAAATTTATTCCCTATCACAGTAGTAGAAAGAATCTTAAGGTGACGGCACACTAGGCTAGCATGCTTTTTGCTTATGCTACTTCTTTGGGGTAAAAACGACTTCGGTTGCAGTATTCAAGCTTCCGTAAGAACATCTCAACAATGAGTCTAAAGGCCGCTTTACATAGCGTTGCTTTTGACGCTAGCTTCTTTATTCGCTACTGAAACTAAACGGGAGCGTTGGACATTAGGCATATTTTGCTTTATCGCAATGTCAATCAGACGCTGCGATTTCATTATTCTAGTCGTGAGCAAATTAAGACGCTTGCCCAAAGCGAATAAAAGCGTGGTTTGCAGTATGTATACCAGGGCTCTCACATGGGGGAGGGGCAGGGGGGCATATGCCCTGGGGCGGTACATTTAGGGGGCGCCACTTTTAGTCTGGACATGCCGCCCACAAGGTTGACAAAATAATCGTGACAAAAAACAAGGTCAGGGAACCCTGAATATTTTACAGTAATATACGAATTATGCGTTTGAATAAACAGAATATGAAATATTTCCCTCATCCTTTCTGCAATGGGGACATTAATAACATTTTAAAAATATGCTTAATCATTCCGCAAGCCAATAGCCATAATAGACAGTAAGGAATGGTGGAGATGGGAAGTGGTGGTGGGGGAAGGGGAGGGGGAGAGTCACTGAGAACTTTGCCCCGGGGCGGCACTTACGCATGTAAGGGGTCTAATGTACAGTATAGATCTGCTTATTTGCTTCTTGCATTACATACACATGCAAATGTGACATTTATTCTACAATCATTTAGTATATTTGTGATCATGTTAGAATAAATAACGAGAAAAATTAAATAGCTGTTAATACCGTTGTAATTCTAAGGATTCTAAACACCCATTTAGAATATATGAAAATATTTAGACATCGATTGGATTGGGTTGATGGCATCATCATTAGTACAGTCCTGACCAGAGGGCGCAGGGGCTTTAGCTATACAACATGTATCAATGTTTGGCAACAATCTTATTACATTGATGACAATAAAACTAACATTTAAATCTAACATGTAATAGTAATATGATAGTGATTTCGTGGGAATTTATATGTTGCCAAATGCATTAATGCGGCACTTGGATTATGCATAATTGTCGACTGACGCATCATAAATTAGGCTACTGTTTTATAGGAAATTATTATACTGCAGTCCCACGTTGTGTTCTAATACGTAATGATAAGCTTTCTCTATGTCCTCCCGCCTCTCGACGAAAACATATTTGAGTTACTCAGCTGATTCAGTCTCAATTTAGCTAAATATATTGAGATAAAATCTTATAAATTATATGATAATTTTCTATTAAATTAGGTGAAAAACCAACATTGTGAAAACAATCATGCCTATTTTATTTTTGTCAGTGACTAATCAAGGTTGATGCCAGCTGAGCACAAGATGGACTCATTGCTATCACAATACGTAATATTTAATCTATATATATTTATTGTACATAAAAACATAATCGGTGTCATAGTATTTTCATAAAATAGGTGTCAGAAAAATATAATCTCACCTGAATAACTTTGTAACAATGGTTGTGGATATGAAGAAAGGATTTTTGAAGTTGGCGCCACGCATGCGCACAACATCAGCCAACAGTGCTCCTACTTCACCCGCTCTACCCTGACATGGCGAAAATCTTTACCAGTTCCGCAGCCTGACTTTAGGTTTGTAATTTTGTGACTCGTGGAAGGCTTTCTGGAATATAGTGAAGTGCCGAAATTTTAGTGAAAAGACACATGTAAACATTGAGTGAAATTAAAGTGATTATAAACATGTAAGTAATTTACAATCAATTTTTGTATTAGCCATTCATTCTTCTATGCTCGGCTTTTGTGTGAACGAAGATTTGGATCCATCGCATGTGGTAAGCTACGCGGGAAAGTATCATTGGAAGTAAATATGTTGTTCCAAGTAAATACCAACATTTTCTATTATATTGATGTTAGGATAGTAAATGTAGAGAGTAGTACTTACATTTGATGAAATATTTGGTTGTAAACGGTGTTGAAGTGCAATAGAAATGAACGATGAAAAGTAGGGATGTATAGAGCGTCAGGGGTTGATAGTATTCCGTGAATGTAGTGTGTTGGGGAGACCCGTTAAGGTGGGAGGTTTGGATCCGTCTCCCACAAATTTCGTCAATAAAATATGCTTAAAGTAATGTCATTACGTCACATGCTTGTATAACTTGTTAGGAAGGTTATAGGAGGGAATAAGAGAACTAAGTTTTGTAACATAAGCTTAATGTTCTTAATGTCGGGGGATTGGTGGTGGTTGTGGAAAGATGGAGGTGAGGAACCTAGACCCGGAACAGTCGGAAAGAGAGGGATACGTGCACTAATTAGATCGAAAATCACCATCAGTTTGATTATTGAAATACAAAAATCGTTAGAACTATTTATAATAAAAGCCTCATGATTAATATTGGTCCTATTTAGGTGTGTATATATTTATTACATTATTATTATTTTTTATTTTAATAGCGGTTCGTAATAATGGTGTCCCAGCTGGGGTCTAACAAGGACACGGAGCTTGTGTTCGTGCACTTATCTCATATTTTTTATGTTTTTACAAGAATTATTTGGATTTCATCAAACCTGATGGTGCACTAAGGTATATGGATACGGCAGAAATAGAGAGGTTAGTTGTTTGTTGTGAGAATGTGGTTCACGAGAAACTGATCGAGTCTAAATCAGATGTAACCTCCCATGCTGAGTTCACTGCAACGGTACTGTATTGTAGATGGACGTGAATTATTATTATAATCAAACGGGAGGGAATAATATTTATGTTTTACTTTCAATATTTTCATGGTAATGGAATCGTAGCACAGTTGTGAGTTATATCTTATTTTAATTAAGTGTGATAAATATGGAAAAAACACCCCACCCTGTTGATACAGCGAGATGGTGGATAGTTCTACTTTTGAAACAAAATGTGGCTTTGGTTACAATACTTTCGCTACCGATGGTATTTGCCACAAAGATGAGTGAAGTCAACAATGTCAGGATAAAAAGGAAAATGAAGTATGTGTAAGGGATTAAAAAAAGTTGGTGTATGGAAGGTATATTTAACTGTTACTAGTTATTCAATACCGATGATCAATGTAGGCTTTGATGTTTGTGAGCCATGGCTGCTTGATAGAATTGTTTAAAATATATATGAATTTTAGCTTCATTTGGGTAGGAATATTATTGATTAAGGAACATGTTTGTTATTGTTTTCAGTTACACCATACATGTATGTGTGTGTGTATATAATATATATATATATATATATATATATATATATATATATATATATATATATATATATATAAGCAATTGTAATTGTTATTTCAAACTATGTTTTCTTTTCATTATCTGCACTTCATGTATATTGATTCATTGCCAAATAATGCCAAATAAAATTATTATTATTATTATATACATATATAATTTTTGTTTTTATAGAAGGGGTAGGTCTAGCTTCTTGGTTGTTGGTGTAATTGCATGAGGTTTATAAAAATGAATCATTGTTTCGTGTAATTCAAACTAAAATTACTCTTCAATAAGCTTTGTATGTAGGTTAAGTAGTGTTACCAAGTCACATAGCTGTGGGGGTTAGCCACCCAGGTGCACAGTAGATATGAAGTATTGAGGATGGAATAAATGTGGCAGTGGTTGTATTTAAGGTTTGACGGTGTTGCATCACCACAGGGTGCCTAGAGTGTAATTACCTTGAGTAAG
>NC_134782.1:680000-795000 GCF_046742065.1 Oratosquilla oratoria
GTTAATCATTTTATAGAATATATGTATGTACTTCACCATGAAGTAGTATTTTGATCAAATCATATTTAATGTCTTGCCTGACATTTTCTCATTACTTATTGAGCAAGGGAGTATATACATATGCTCCAAGGTTTCTGGTTTGTTGACTTACACCTTGAAATAATCCCAGAATAAGTAGTCAGGGGTGGTCAAGCTTTAGGAATCCAATGGCCAGATGACATCAGAGAAGTGAGAGATGATTCATTGTCCAAAACCTAATCTTAACAACTGCATTGTCTTTTGTGGTGTGAGCAGTTGCCTCATCTTGCTGGAACCACGTATTGGGCCTGTTTTGAGTGGCTGGGTGGAAAAAGCTCTCGATCATGAATCTGTTCCACTCCGGCCACATTGACAGCATTGCCATCATTGTTCTTGAAGATCTAAGGCCCAATTATCTTGTTCGCCATCATTGCACATTGTACTGTACACTATGTTGTGCCATTCTCTTTGGTGTACTGCTTTTGGTTTATTGATAGCCCCAAAACTGTCAATTTTGTGTGTTGTTGAACCCATTCAAATGAAAGTGAGCTTCATCAGACATGATCAGTATTTGTGTAAAATTTGGATAATTTCCTGCCAATTTCTGGATTTTGATCACGTATTGGAGCCAGAGTCCACAACCCTGGGGCTTGAACTGTTGAACAAACTGACTACCTATAAGTCAGCATGCCCAGATTCTGTTCAACACTTGCATTCATTCCCGTGTCTCACTGGTTCTAACAATGTGAGATCTCCCAGATTATATATTTATGTATATGTAATGTGTGTATATATGTGGACATGTCCATATATACCTTGAACTGTGTCTGGAAGGTATGTAGTCAGCAACTGTGAAGATCTCCCATGGTGATCTCGTGTATGTATGTGTACATATGTGTAAAAAATACATACATACATAATAGCAAACATGAGAATCATTAGATATTGGGTTAAATGTTCCAAGTCCATGCACCCTTTTTTCCATCATCTTTGTCATAATATTCAGGGTTTTAAGAAACCGGGTATATGATACTTTCAAACGGAGAAAGTAATTGTCTCTTGCATGTCTAGGAGACAGGTGAGTGGTGCATAGGATATGACTGAATCAGGCTGATCATTATTATTATCTTGGAACAAGTGTCAAGTACTGTTTGCTTTACTTCTATGTTTAGGGATTTAAGTGCCTCCAGATTTGTAAGGTCTGTGTTACATCTTGAACAGGCCGTTTAATGATTCATGACACAAGATGCTGTTTTCACATCCACCAGGAACCATTTCTTATCATCTAGTCATTTCTAACACTGAAGAGGAAAGAAGAAGGCAAGATCACATCCCCAAGTTACTGGGAAGAAGTTGTATGTGGGCTCCCCATCTCCCTTCCAGGGTTTCCAATGTCTTGAGTGCAGAACTGAAATGAGTTATGATTTCATCAGGCGCTCATTACTGCCTCTTACAAATGAATTGGATAATCCCGTGAAGTCTACTTAGCTATGGATATCTACTAAAGTCCAGTGAAAAAAAGGAATTTGATCACTTATGAAGGATTACAAAGGAAGAACATAATGACAGGAGACCTTCTGGTACTCAGTCGGATGCTAAGAGTAGTTAAATGAAGAAATTAATAAACAAGCAAACAAAAAAATTGACAAGCATTACAGCGTATTGCTTAGGCGTTTATCTAGATTAATCTTAAAATTTTGGACCATACTACGTTGCACTGCCTCTTCAGGAAGTTTATTCCATTCATGGACAACACAGTTGGCAAAGTTGTTTGCACCCACTTCCAGATTAAGTCTACATACTAACAGCTTGAGACTGTTATAACTCGTCTGATATGTGTTCAGTGAAAATTTGATCACTTTTTATGTAGTCAATTCCCTCAGATCTTGAAGACATGTATCAAGTCACCCCATAGTCTATGCTTATTTAGGGAAAAAAATATCTTGGGTATAAACCCAGAGCTGCAGAGAATGCTTGCTTGCTTGTTTGCTTGCTTGTAGATGTCCATTAATTCATGGCAGGTGCAGTGACCTTACCAGGAATAATGAGCAGCATTATGAATTAGAAATAATTACATTCATGTCAACTACCCTTTCTCTTTCAGACAGGTGTGATGAAACCTCACCTCCAGTCTGCAGGATGGTATCAGTTGGATATACAACTACAAGCACACTACAGAGGCCATTAGCTTCAGTAATAAAATTAATGCCACAGATTCCTCTTCCCATCTTAACCTTTGGCAATGGCCCTCTTGTCTTCAGCCAAGGATGGCGAGGCCACAGATCCGAAGGTTAGAAGTGGACACCAGCATCAGTGGTAGCTAACCTTATACTGTATCTGGAAGGTATGCAATTGGCAGCTGTGTGAAGAACTCCACCCATGGTGATCTTGATTCATATGCTACTGGCATCACATATCCTTCAATACTGAAGCCCAATCATGGTGCTGATTAGGAGCACAAATACTCAAGTGTATTCCAGGCAGGACCCAAGCTATATTCAGTGAGGTGGGATTTTGCATCATATGCAATACTTAAATAGCCATTTTGTTTTGTAATGGGCCTTAGTCTGGCATGTCCATTTCTTATGCAGAACCATAGAACCAGCCTGCCAATGTACTTGATTCTCCTTCATTTGAACTAGTGATTCATCTGAGATGCCCATTGCCATCACTTTGGGCTTGGCCTTTAAGTTCTGCCGGTCTGCAACATATTTCCTGCTGAATGATTTGCAAGTTTTTTGGACCTCTTGAAAATACTGAACATTGATTCCAAAGCAAACTCCAGCATGGTCTTCCACTAGGTTCCTCTGTGTTTGTGGTATAACTTGAGCACAGACACAATTAATTGACCATCCCAGAGAGCATTACTGAATGTTTTGCAATGTTGCAGGCTTTCCAGTCGGTTTAAGCAAGAACAAGGTCAATCTTGAGCCTTACATAACCAGTCCAAGCATACCAGGCTCAACAATGTAGATCTTGTATAAGAGCCATGAATAATAAACAGTTCATGTTCTGTGACTAAATGAAGTCCAGGAACAGTTGTTGGGGTTCAGTATGAGAACCTGTTGGAGCAAATTCCATGTGTACTTGTGAAGAATTTCAAATTGTTTGGTGCAAGTAAGATGTCAGGAGCAGTTTGCCACTGGGTTAGTGTTGGCAAGGGATATTTCTTTCATTGTGGACTAATTTGAATTTGTTGAAGTGTTCACTGTATTGAAAGAAATGGATCCAGAATTTTGCTCTACACATGCATTGTTTAGATTGAATGGGTATATCTTCCCCATTAATGTGGTCAGAGGATCTTTATTTGGTAATGCAACACCCATGATGGTTTGCTTTACACTTTGGGTTTCATGTTCATAATTCAGGTGCCCCTATCTGGTGGCCCTTTGAGGCTCAACCATCTCAGTATGCCAGTGAATTTGTGTTTGTGAATTGCAACCGAGACCTCTGGGACCTATTCTTCTTTAAATTGAGATATAGGGGTCTCATGTGAACTGTTGCTTTCACAGCTGTCATAACTGATGCAATGAGTTGTTAGATGTTATGGTGGCTGAATGTAGGTACTATGAGAAACCCATTAGATAGATCTCCTGCTCCAAAAGTGTTGTTTCATTGTGGGGAGTTGTAGTTCTCAATGTGATGCTAGATTGTGCCAACTGTTTGGTATGTTATCGATTGGAAGAAACATGGGAGTAGGTTTATAAAGAGTTTCCAATGATTTTGATGGTTGCAGTAGTAATAGTGTACTGCATATAAAATTAGTGGACAAGAGTTCACTGCTAGTGGCCCCAGCTTTCAAATATGAGGACAAAGGCAGTGCTTGAGTTAATTACAATTGTCCTTCTCTATGTCCCTTGCAGCAACAGATTTATGGTTTTGAGTTTTGTTTGAAGGTTGCATTAACTTTGTGTAGTTACTCGGTGATGATTGGGCCCAGTAATTTAGTTATTAAGGGAAGAAAGAATTTTATTTGTTAATTTGATTTTATTGGTTTATTTTTGTTGGGATAAGGTTATAGGATAAGGATAAGCTTGCATGTATTTTATGCATTGGGCAAATGGCACAACATTTAAACTTGTAAGTTTATTTGTTGTGTAAGAGTGACCCTTCAGGAATAAGATATGGATGCGAGTCTTGGGTACCTATCTGATGAGAAAAATTGGCTTTGTTGGCAAAATCCATGGGAGAAGAACTGATTGAAGGCTGTCCTTTTTTTTTAATTAATATAATTATTATTATCCTTGGTTCTCTGGTAGACATACCTCCAGTTTTGCCATTTTCCTGCCTTTGTGGATAATCATATGATTTGATTTATATTTATTGCTCCATCTACAATGTTTTTCCTTGTGAAATTAAATTTTATTCACTTAGCATTTGCACAAAGCCTGTTTTGTGCAGCCAAGGAGCAAATAATTTTCTGTCCATTGAAAGAAGTATTTGTTGTCTGAAGGAAATTGAGTTTGAATACTCTTTTTGAAGCTGACCAAATATGCGTTATGCTTACTCTTCTGGAAGAATTGAGAACTGTGCAGATTTTGGCCAGACATGTTTGCCTTAAAGTGCAAACAACTTGAAAAGCATATGGGGTCACTTTCAGTATCTCATGGGAAGACCATGTAGAACACCTGAAATTGATATGTTACCCTCATGTGCAGATGGTCAAGACTGATTTCTGCTCCAGGTTGATTTGTACAACATGGGCAGATCTGATGATCAAGCTTGTGGATCCAGTGATGGAGGCCCTCACCCACCTACCAGCCATCAACCTTTGAAACTCCGATAGGAGAGTTGCCTCTGCAGGCGCTATGGGAAGAAGAGTTTATACTGCCCAGCCTCATGGTTCCCAGGAAATCTCTACCAGTGAGTCAGAGATAGATAATGACACTTCAGGTTTTAAGAAATTGAATGTCGTGTGTACTAGGGGCCAATAAAGAGCTTCAAAATATAAGTGTGCTAGTGAGATGTGGTGTGGGACTACCATTCGTTTTATTTTCCTCAAGCTGATTTGAAAAAAGGTGTAATAGAAACACAAGTTTTATATTGTAATTGTTATCCTTGCTTTCAGGTTATGAAAATGTTGCTACTGTAAGATGTCCGGTGTACCTCCAAGTTTATCCCCATCTCAACGGCCCCCATTACGGCCTCGTCTGGCTCACAGTGATCCCAACATGAAGATGCCAGACTCTGATGTTACAGCGAAGGGTCCTCCCACTCTTCCTGCATCAGTATGTAAGAGGCACAACCCTGACCAAACAACTGAGCTTGAATCAGAGAACTGTGGTGGATCATGCACTGTTGTTGGAGCACTAGATCCCAAACCTACCTTGTTCCCCTCAAAGCGGCAACGTACTGCAAGTGGGTCTGAAAGTATAGGTGCTTCAGGCTCAGAAGAGGTTAATGTAGTAACATCAGTACATAGTGTGATGGACTGTGGAGTGCGCCTTGGAGAACCTTTGCCTCTTTGTGAACACAATGCAAGGACCAGTAAGATGGAACAACATTCTGATATCAGTCTAAATGGACAAGTTACAGAAAGTGGTTGCGAGTGTTCAGAAGGAGAAAGAGTAGATTTAAATAATGGGACACCAAATGGTTATGTAGATAATGAAGATCAATGTAATAGTAATCATGAAGGACATAATGGTAGGGTTGGGGAAAATGCAACTGGAGGGTTGTCGCCAAACTGTGCTGCAACATTGGAATACGTAGCACAACTTCCAGAAGGTTGTTCAGGGAAATCGTCTTCAGAATTCATGAATCCCCCAGTACCAGTTGATTCAGATAATGAATTGGATGATGACGACAATTATTTAGATTCTTCGGATGGCGAAGGGGAGGAAGAATTAACAGTAACCAACAATGAAGAAGATGAAAGTTGTGGAGAAGGTTAGTATTGATTTCTTTTTTAATCATTGTGTTGATGATTTCTTAAGTTTACTTGCATATACCAAGGGCTTTTTCTCCCATATAAGGGAGGTAACTGAAGTCAAGTGTAATAAAGTATTGTCATGTTTGTCCTTGCAGATGATCAAAGTGTAATCAGTTGTATTACAGTGGGATCCACAAGCTCTCTAAGGTCAATAGCCAGTGAAGTATTGAATAATGTTTGTATCAATGAACACGGAGTTGCATCAAATGAAGATGGTATGTATGGTGTTAAATATGGAATATTTAATTTAATTCTCCAGTGTGCCGATTAGTGTGTTGGTTTTGATTACAGTCACATGATGTGGTCCCATGTTTGAATCCAACAGCTACCGGTGACTTCTACATGCCCGGGAAGTCAGATCACATAGGGCAGAGTGATCTTGGTTACAGTTAAATGCCTTGTGGCACAAGCTTCACTCAAAGTGTATGTGTACATGTATTGAGGATAAGTGATTATTGTGATGTAAAGTATAGAAGTCTGAGGATGATAACTTTTGCTTTTCCGTTTAAGGGTCACTGCTGTATTCAGATGCCCCAGCTGATGCACCTGTTCCCGCCTTTAGTTGTAGTTTGTTTTCTCATGTTTCTCCTGCAATCAACTTTTGTCAGTACAATGAACGCACTGCCCCACTCCCTGCTGAGATCTCAAGACTTCTCAAATGGAAGATCACCAATATTACTCCTCTAATAGTCAAGAAAACTGTTATTTCTTCTGGATTTAAGGGAACTAAAAGTAAGTGGAAATTGTATCAAATAGTAAAGTGTGCACATTAAAGTTGGCAGTAATCTAAGGCTGTAAGCTGTTACGTAGTCAGTGGCTAATTCGTTGTTTAATATTATTCCTTTTCAGAGACAGTACAGTGGTGTGGTACATGGGGAAAGCATATGAAGTCTGTATGTTTCAAAGGCCTAAAAGAATTTCAAAAGTTGAATCATTTTCCAGCAACCTTCCAAATTGGTCGGAAAGACAAATTATGGAAAAACTTTGCCAGATTGCAGGCTAAATTTGGCAAAGAAGAGTAAGTGTTTTACCTTAATATTAAACCGAGAAGGGGGTTGAGTCGGGTAGGGAAGGAAAATGTAAATGGTGAAGATGGACAAATGTTGATAGAAGTTAGGGCAAAAAATGAAAATGGTTGAGTATTTCAGAGCATTGCTGAATGTGTAGATTAGGGAAAGATTGATTGTGACGGTGGATAGAGGGTGAGGAGACATGTTGCAGTGGCCAAAGCACCCCCATTTGGCCTTTTTGCTTGGACTGTTGTGTCAGATAAGTCACTGCTTGGAATTGGAGAGGAGTGTGGAATTCAAGCACACAACTAAGCAAATGCAAGACCAGCATGCTTGCAATTATGCCACCAGCTCACATTGAGAGGTTGTAATTGAGGTTTAGGGTAGGAACAAAAAGAGTAATTGAGGGAGAAATTTATGGATTAAGAAATGTAGAGGAATCTTTGATCAATTTTTTGTTGTTAGGCAGATATGTGGGCACTTTTTACAGATAGTAAGAATGTTGGTATGGGAGATAAATGTGAAGGTGATGGACAAGAGATTGGAGATGGAAGGTGAGCAAATTGTGTGGTGACAACACTGCACTTGTGGCTGGGTCAGAGGAGGATCTAAGGCTGATAGTAGTTTAGGAGAGAGTGGTAGAACATTCAAAGTGATTGTTGGAAAAAGAGGATGAGATGTACAAGGTTTGCAAGTGGCTATGGGCTGGAGGCAAATATTAAGGAGAGAGGTTAGAGGAGGTGGAAATTTTTAAGTATTAAGGTTTTCACGTAGTAGTGAATGGATGAATGGGAGTGGTTATAAATGTGTAGGGAGGTGGTATGAAATGTGGCATAACATATTTAGGGATGGATGCAAAGAGAAGACCATATGAAGAGATTATTGTGCCTGACACTATGGGGCAGTACTGTGGCATTTAAGGGAGGTAGAAAGCAGGAATAATGTGTTTGATATGAAGTATGATGGGGGTTATTAGGACGTAGGGTGAGAAATGAGGTGGTGAGGTAGGGGTGGAAAAGGAGCTGTCAGATAGAGCTTATGGAAGAATACTGGGGTGCTATGGGAATTTGGGGGGGGGAAATGAGTGAAGATAAACTAACAAAAGTGAAGGGTGTGAATCAGGGAGAAACTGAGAATGGATGGATTTAGTGAAGGGAACCTTGGTAAAAGGGGTATGTTGAGTACGGAGGGGAGATGAGAGGTAGATTTGATTAGAGAATGGTTGTGAATCGGTGATAATTTTGTGTGGCCTGGAGTTTGTCCATGTTTTCTCTAATTACTCATGAGTAGACAAGGATAGAGGGTCGCCATGTAATAAAATGGTGGACATAAACTAGCTTTGGCTAATAGGCTCTGCTGTGAAGGTACAGTGTCTTCATTGCTTCTGACCTTTAAGTATGTGAATTTATTAAAACACAAGTATATACAGATAAAAGACCCTTTCTCCCTTGTAAAGGAGGTGGCTTTGATCCACTCCACCCCACTCCAGTTCTCTGGCATGCATCTCCCAAAGGCACATATTAAACAATCTCTGTAGTTAATCCACTATAACTGGTCCCTTCATCACACACACTACATGACACATCAAATTCAATTGTCTTACCATTATTCATAACATTCGTTGCTCTTTTTTTATCATGTCTCTGCCAATAATCCTATCATTCTCCTCTTCCATCACGTTTTCCTAGCATCTCGCACTGCCACAATCAAATCCTGAACCTCTTCTACATTTAACAAATCCCTGAAATCCTTTACCCTTACAACCTTCACTCTTTCCTTCTGATATATATATATATATGTGTGTATATATATATATATATATATATATATATATATATATATTATAATTCTCCATTGAGCTTCTTTCTATGTGCCCTCCTTGTATTTTGCATTCACTTCCTTTTGTACCCCTCATATGTGTCATGCAAGATTCACACAACTTTTAATTTCAGGTTTGGTTTCATCCCAAAGACTTTTGTATTACCCAGTGATCTCAGAGCATTAAAAGCAGCATTTGACAAGGAGGGAGTCAAGAAAAAATGGATTATTAAACCACCTGCTTCAGCCAGAGGAACAGGCATTCAGGTATGAAAATCTTTGAAAGTATTTTGTCTGTCATGTGTAATGATTATTTTATTATTATTTTATTTATTTATTATTATTATTATTATTTGATTTTTTTTTTCTTCTTTCTTTTTCAGGTGGTCCACAAATGGTCTCAGATTCCAACAGATCAGCCATTGGTTGTGCAGCGGTACATAACAAAACCATACCTCATCAATGAAACCAAATTTGATATACGAATCTATGTATTAGTCACATCGTTCCACCCATTAAGAATATATCTATATCAGGATGGCCTGGTTAGGTTTGCCTCAGGTAAGCCAGTATTTGGTAAAGTACATGGAATATTGTGATTGTGATTATGGAGGCCCTTTGGAATTATTTTTCCTCTTTCGATGTATTGATCATTATCTTACTGTTCTATTTTCCTGTTTTAATTACAGTGCAGTACAATAAGGCTTCTAAAACCCTGGGTGACCGTTTTATGCATCTTACAAACTACAGTGTAAATAAGACGTCATCATCCTACACTCATAATGCAGATGCTGGCCAGTGTCAGGGACACAAGTGGACTTTAAGGGCTCTCTGGGGATATCTTAAGGTTAACAGTAGCAATATCTTTCTGTTCCTATCCCTTCTGCTTAAAAGTTTGCAGTGTAGAAGGGATTTAGATAGATTTGACTGCATGTTGGTTGATGGTTTTCATTAGCTGAATAAAATCTACTGATGGCAGCCAGATACAAAAATTATATGTAGTTTTAATTGTGGATGTGCTGTCTTGCTGCATTGCTTCTGACCTAGGTAGTGAGCAGGAGAGATGGATGCCCCTTCATCCACAAGGAGCTAAGATAAAAGGGAAACAAGAGTGGTGGAAGCGGTGGGAGTGGGTGTATGCTTGGTTATTTCACCTTAAAATGGGGATGACATTTCCCAGGCTGTGTGGCTAAACAGTCCTGTTTCCCTGAGGAATGCCATGGCTGGAATGGGGTTATCCCATAAATCCCTTATAGTATATATTGTGTTGTTGGCATGCATAATTGTGTACAATACAGTGTTCCATAATATATTGAATAGTGGGCCAAGAGATGATCCTTTTTGGCACCTGTAATATAGGCCTCCTACTTACAGATGCCTGTCATTGGTACTACACTATGGGTTGGGATGGGTCTGGGGAGTAAAAAATATGCTTCATAGTTATTTTCCCCCTTTTCTTTCTCTAGGCGAAAGGTATCGATACACAGGGTTTGTGGAATCGGATAGCAGACATGGTGATTAAGTCCATCATCAGTGGGGAACATGATATTGTTGCAAGAACAAGACTTAATGTCAGATCAAGGTATTTTATGGGGTCGTATATTCATATCAATTCTTGTTTATATTTATTTTTCAAGAATGTGGATAAATCATATTTTCTCGTGTGATGTGTAAATTTTTGTAAGTGATATATTAAATACAATTTTGCTTCGTTTATTGCCACAGGTATTCCTGTCAGGAGTTGTTTGGGTTTGATGTTATGGTAGATGAAAAGCTACGACCGTGGCTACTAGAGGTCAACATCTCACCCTCCCTGCACTCTGCGACACAGCTTGACCACAGTGTGAAGGGTCCTCTAATACGAGACCTTCTCAACATAGCAACTTTTCATATACCAGACAAATTGAGTCAACATCAGCAAGTAAGGTCATCAATAGATTTAATTTTAGTTGTGATGAATGTACACATACATACATACATATACCAAGGCTTTTTCCCCCTTACAAGGGAGGTAGCCAAAAAGGAAAAGGCATAAAATCATTTCCACCCATTCCATCCCTGAATACACTCCACATCCCTCCACCCTCCCTCTTATCTTTGTACCTCCTGGATGACGGGTCATCCCTGCACCTTGTCCACTACCCTGGGTCAGAAGCATTGTCGCAAGACACAGCACATCCACAGTAAGGCCGCTTCATTAAATCGGCGACCCCCCCGTCCCCCCCATTGCATAAAAGGAGAAGACGGGGAGAAATCCCTTCGGGCTGCGTCAAATTTTGCTCACGCATACTACCTCACCCCCCATCCCCCCGCCCATTCCATCTCATGCAATCACATCATCATCCATATACAACCATTCTCCATTCACCCCTGTCTTCTGTCCTCTCCCGTCCTTCCTCAACAGACATTCCCCTCTTCCCCAAAGCCCCCTTCACCCCATCCATCCACCTCATCCTAGGATGTCCCCTCATGTTCACTCCCTCCACATCTGCCTTCCATACCTCTTTTACTAGTCTTTCTTCACTCATTCTTTCCATGTGTCCAAACCATCCTAATATTCTTTCATCAACCCTATCTCCCAGCTCCCTTTCCACCCCTGTTCTCCTCCTCACCTCCTCATTTCTCACTCTATCTAGCCTAATAACCCCCATCATACTTCTCAGACACCTCATCTCAAACACATTCAAGCTCCTTCTCTCTTCCTCTCTTATGTTCCATGTTTCTGCCCCATACAGTGCTGTTGGCACAATCACTCCTTCATACAGTCTCCTCTTAGCATCCATTCCCAAATGTCTATTCCTCATTACACTCTTTAATCCACCAAGTCATTTACTCGCTTCTCTCAATCTACATTATACCTCCACCTTCACTCCACCTTTTCCTGCTACATTTGCACCCAAGTATCTAAAACTATCCACTTCCTCCAGTCGCCCTCCCTTAATGCTCACTTCCAGTCTACTGCCACTTTCACCCCTTGTACATCTCATCACCTTACTTTTACCCACATTTATCTTTAGCTTTCTTCTATCACATACTCTCCCAAACTCTGTCACCAACTTCCTCAATCCCTCCTCCGATCCTGCCACAAGCGCAGTGTCGTCCGCAAACAACAGCTGGCTCACCTCCCACTTTTCTCCATTTTCTTTAACCATCTCCAATCCCTGACCCACTACCCTTGCATTTACCTCTCCCACCACCCCATCCATGTATAAGTTGAACAGCCAGGGCGACATAACGCATCCTTGACGAAGTCCCACCTTTACCTCGAACCACTCATTCTCTCCATTTCTAATCCTGACACAAGCTCTACTACTCTCATAAAAACTCTTGACAGCTTCCAGAAACTTTCCTCCTATCCCGTATATCTGCATAACCTCCCACAGTGCCTTTCTGTCTACCCTATCATAAGCCTTTTCCAGATCCATAAAAGCCCAAAAAATATCCTTCCCCTTTCCTATAGCTTTCTCACATATCTGTCTTACCACAAAGATCTGATCTACACAACCTCTACCTGTCCTAAATCCACACTGTTCCTCACCAATTACTCCTTTTACTCTCCTAATCCTCTCAATCAAGATCCTCCCATAAGCCTTCCCAACTACATTTAACAAGCTAATCCCTCAGAAACTACTACATTCACACTTGTCCCCTTTTCCCTTGTAAAGAGGAACTATACAGGCACTCCTCCAGTCCTCCGGCACTCTACCCTCTCTCCAGCAATCATTAAATAACCTCGCCAGCCAGTCCACCATCACTGTACCTCCCTTTTTCAGACATTCTGCATGGCATCCATCCAGACCAGGTGCCTTACCTGCTTTCATCATCTTAACAACTGCCTTCACCTCATCCTTCCTTATTTCTCCTCCATTCTCCTCATTCATCACTCTCATTTTCTTCGCATTTCCCACTGCAGCTATCTCTCCCTCCCTATCCTCCTTCACATTTAGCAACTCCCTAAAATATTCTGCCCATCTTCCCCTTACTGCCTTCTCTTCCATTATCATTTCTCCATCTGCACCTTTTACCTTTTCTTCTCTACTTGATTCGCCTCCTCTTCCTCTCTTAATTTCTTTCCAAAACATCTCTTTATTACTTTCAAAATTTTCTGTCTTACTCTTACCCCATTTCACATCTCTCCTTTTGGCCTCCTTTACCTTTTGCTTTACTTCTCTTTTCTTTTCACCTCTCATATGACTCCCTCGTCCTATTTTGTAACCAATCTGTGAAAGCTCGCTTCTTCTCTTTTACAACCTTCTTTGTTTCCTCATCCCACCATTCACTACCCTTCCTTCTATTTCCTCCTGTCCTTCTTGTTCCACACACCATCCTTACACACTTTATGACTCCCTCCTCGAACCATCCCCATTCCTCTTCCACACCTAGCTCTACTCTATCCTTCACTCCCTCCCACTTCTCCTTCAGCTTCCTCTTGTACTCCTTCTCCTTTTCTTTTTCATTCAAAGAGTTCACTCTAAGAACCTCCCTACCTTTTGTCCCTTTCCTCTTTCTCCATCTATCCTCCACTCTCAACTTACCTTCCACCAAAAAATGATCTGATATTCCCCCACCCTCTCCCCTTAGCACATGTACATCCTTAACTCTTCCTATCATAATCCTATTTACCACTACATAATCCATTAACGCTCTATCTACCACCCTTCCCTCCACCACCCTCTCCCATGTGTACTTATGCTTGACTTTCTTCTGAAACACTGTATTTACTATCATCAACTCTTTCTAGACACATTTCCACCATCAACTCTCCACAACGATTCTTCCCTGGAACTCCACATTTCCCAACCACTCCATCGATTGGACTATTTCCTACCCTAGCATTAAGGTCGCCCAGTACTATAGTAGTGATGAATGTAAACACTTGAAAGTAAGTTTGGTGCTGAACTTGGGTATATATGCCTACTGCCATAGAAAGATAGTGACAGAGTTTGGGAAGGTGTGCGAAAGAAGGAAGTTGAAGGTAAATGTGGGTAAAAGTGAGGTGATGAGAGGTATAAGGGGAGAAAGTGGCAGCAGACTAGAGGTGAGTAGGGAGAGAGACTGGAGGAAGTGGATAGTTATACTTGGGTGCAAATGGGGTGGAGGTGGAGGTAGAATGTAGATAGTGAGAAGCAAGTAAATGGCTTGGGGGATTAAGAAGTGTAATGAGAAATAGACATTTGGGAATGGATGCTAAGAGGAGATTATATGAAAGAGTGATTGTGCCAGCAGCACTGTACAGGACAGAAACCTGGAACAAAAGAGAGGAGTTTGAATGTGTTTGAGATGAGGTGCCTGAGAAGTATGATAGGAGTTACTAGGCAGGATAGAATGAGAAATGAGGTGAGGAGGAGAATGGGGTTGGAAAGGGAGTTGGGGGATATGGTTGGTGAAAGAGTATTGGGATGGTTTGGACACATGGAAAGAAAGAATGAAGAAAGACTAGTAAAAGAGGTGTGGAAGGAGTGAGCATTAGGGTTCGACCTAGGATGAAATGGATGGATAGGGTAAAAGGGGCATTGGGAAAGAGGGGAATGTCTGTTGAGGAAGGACAGGAAAGGAGGTAGGGGTGAATGGAGAATGGTTGTCAGTGGATGATTCTGTGATGCATGAAGGGGAGTGGGTAGGAGATAGAAGGTAAGGGATTATGTTATATTGATGCAGCCTGAAAGAATATCTCCCCATCTGCTCCTTTTCTGCATGAGGGGATAGAGAGGGGGTGGTTGCCGATTTAATGAAGCAGCCTTGCTGTGGATGTGCTGTTTCTTGCGACACTGCTTCTGACCTAGGGCAGTGGGCAAGATGCACGTGTGACCCGTCATCCAGGAGGTGCCAAGATAAGAGGGTGGATGGGAGTGGAGTATGTTGGGGATGGAATGGGTGGGAGTGGTTTTTATCTATTTATTTATTTATTTATTTATTTTATATATAATATATATATATATATTTTTTTTCCTACCTCCCTTGTTAGGGGAAAAAAGCCTTTTGTATGTATTAAATTATGCTCCACAAAGTCATCAGTAGGGGGAGACATTAAATCACATAATATTTTGTAAGTGTACTTCTGGATAATTTTTGTGTATTATTTTTTATAGATAACTAAGTGCATGATTTTAATTACATTTACCAAACACCGCATAGGCTGAACTGCTAGCAGAGCTGGATCTTGGAGAAAATGTAACAGGTTTATGTTTAGATAGACGAATGTACACACGCCTTATCAGCTGTGATGATCAGGTAAAACATTTAAGGGTGAACAGCCTTCCACGCAATCAGTACCTAACAGCTATCTTAGACGACATTAACTCTGATGACTTGAGACATCTCATCACGGCAGAAGATGAACTAAACAGAGCAGGAAAGTAAGTATTCCTCAAATGAGAACTAAGTTACCCAGCATTCATTTGAATACAACATCCTGACAAAAAATTGATTGGTTTCCTTGAAATTTCATATATGCTGAGTCTTTACTGTTTGTTTTCAGATTTTCTAGGATATTCCCAACTAGTGAGACATACCCGTACTTAAACTTTATAGACAAACCTAGATACTATAATCGACTAATGGATGCATGGGAGACCATGTATGCATCAATGAGAGAAAAAGGTATGTACAAGTCTCAGTAAGAGAAGAGAAAATATTTATATATATATATATATATATATATTTACTTTATTTTATAATAATTATATTGACTTTGCTCTCTCCCTTTCAAAGGGAAAAAGCCCTTGGTATATAAATGATTTTTAATAGGGGTGTAACGAGCTAAAAAAAATTTATAATTTTTCTTCTGTAGGTATTGAAAGATTGGAAAAGCTGTGTAAAGAAAAAGTTCACCTGCAAGTGCCTCCAGCATTTAAGCTCCCTAAGGTAAGACATAGTAGTCGTTTTGAGGAACCTCTATCACCTGCCTCATCCATTTTTCCCTTCAATTCTGTCTTGCCTCTTTGACCATCTCCATCCATTTCCCACCACCTCCTCCCTCCATTTCCCACCATCTCCCACCACTTCCCACCATCTTCCACCACTTCCCTCCCCCTCCCACCATCTCCCTCCCTCTATACCACCTCCTTCCCCCTCCCACCACCCAATTCCATCTCCAACCACCTCATTCCCTCTCCTACCATATCCAACCCTCTCTCCCTCCTGCTATGTCCTGCCATGTAGTTATTGTCTCCCACATCCTTGTTTCTGCCATCTTGTTCCCCCTTGTTCCCACCATCACCTTGTCACCATATCCCTCCCACTTGTGCCCATCATCTCCCACCCTCTTCTTCTCACCATTTACCTACCCCTTTGCTCCAGTCATCTCCCCTTACTTCCTTTCCTCCTCCTCCTACCCCCATCTTCCCCTTCCATCCTCCTTTCCTTCCCTCTCCCCATGTGAAATAGTTACTGTGTAAGTTTTAGGCAGTTGATTGTTTAGGGAAATTGTGACATTCTAAGGATTAGTTAAGCAGCATTCTTTTACTGGAGCAACCAAATCCAGTCAGAAAAGAATACCACATTTAACTTCTTGTATCACACACAAACACAATGATTTTGAGCCAAATGTAGACTCAAAAGGAGAGTCCTGGATGTGCTATGCCGAATTTAAATGTTGGCAGAGGCCTTGAAATGCCACGGATGTTCCGACTGTATAACGAATACTTTTTCTGGTTTTGGTAAGTATGAAAGAAAAAAAATCTAATCTTAGACATGGAAAGGGAGATGTGTATTAATAGAAAATTGTAGGAGAACAAATTCATAGAACTAAGGTGATTGCAGAGTTAGCAAAAGGCCTTTTCCAAGCTAACGATATCAGAATTGAAGAAAATCAATTCTAAAATAAATAACGAGTTAAATGTGAAAATGAAAAGATGAAAATCAATGATACTACCAATAGTGAGAACTTAGAAGGGAAAAAAAAGAAGAAAGGTAAATCACAAAATACAGGCAATGTCTGAAAGTATTGAAGAAAACTTGGGTAAGGAAAATTTGCAGAAGATTAAGAAATGGAATGAAAACAAGAAAATGAAGAAATTGCTTTTAAAGAAATAGTACAACAACAGATGCAAAAAATCCAAAGGATACAATCATTCAAGTCTAAAGGGAAAATATGGTCTGGTGAGGTACATGAAAGAAAAAGCGGAAAAAGAGATTGCAATATCAATTCTAAAAGAAATACAAGATGGTGACCAGGAAGTAGAGAAAGATATAGGAGTGTATAGAATGGGACACTATTGTAAAGAAAGAAATGGACCTCTAAAGATAAGATTAAGATTGCAAATTGTAATAGAAGACATATTAGAAAAGGCAAGTAAGTTGGCAAGGGGTGAACATTACAACAATATATGGATATAGAGAGAAATGAGTGTTGAAATAGAAAGAGAAGACACTAAAGAAAAGAAAAAAATGCGAAGAGAATGGAGACCAAAAGCAAGGAGTTCTATTGGAGGGTCATAGATATGAAGCTGAGAAAATGGTACATCAAAGTAAGCAAAACAAAAGAAACTAAAAACAGTATGGAGAAGGAAAAAATTAAAAGTGGCCTATACTAACATAGATGGATTAATCTCAGGATCAAATGAACTAAGTAATTAACTGCCAGATGAAAAACCAGTCATAATGTGGAGACAAAATTAAGGGATCCAGTACCACTTAATGGTGTTGAACTTGGGTTATACAATTATTGGATTAAAATCTGTAACTAAAAACGAGGAAGATTCATGTTCTTGGCCAAGAAAAACTTAAATGTGACGAAGGTTACTGAGGGTAAAAATGGTGTGGAAATGATCATGATAAAAATTGAAGACAGCTACATGAAAAGTAGAAAGTTTATGGTGGTTTGTGTGCCCCCAAAAATGGGCTCTTGGAAAGAGGGTGAGCATTCAAAAATGTTAAGATGATACAAGGCATTCATTAAATGAGATACTAAAGGATGGAGGTAACTTGGTGCTTATGGGGGATTTTAACTGTAAAGAAATCTGTTGGGAGATGACAGTGAAAAGCAGAGAGGTTTTATGGGGAAATGTATTACTTGACATGACCATAGAACATACAATGACACAATAGGTCAATGAAAATACCAGATACATAAGTAATGAAAACCATCAAGACAGGATTTAATATTTACATCAGAACCTGAAATTGTGAATAAAATTGAATACAAGACACCATTTGGGAAGTGACCACATACTAATAGAGGCTGAACTAAAGGAAGAAATACATATGGAAAGAAATGAAAAATACAGAAAAGGAAGATTGATGTACAACAAAATGGGCTTTGGAAAACTTAAGAAATTCTTTCAAAATCCAAATTGGGTAAAATTCTACACTGAAGAGACAAAAGTGGAAGAGAAATGGATGGTATTGATGGAAACATATAATGGAGTGAATAAATATGACCAAGACAAAACCAAGAGGTGTACATTAAATGCTGGTTCAACAGAAGCTGCGGTGAGGTAAAAGATAGAAGAGACAAAGCTTGGAAAGGATGGGGAAAAGAAAAAAAAACTGGAAAATGGCAAATATATATCAACTATAGAAATGAATATGTAAAAGTGCACTGAGAGGAAAGAAGAAACGACAAAAAAGACATCATAGAAAAATGTAAAGATCAACCCAAACTATTCTATAGATATGTGAATGATAAACGAAATAAACAGGAAATGGTGGAACTATGTCACGGAAATACAGACTACACAGAAGGTTTAGAAATGGCCGAAGTTATGAACAATCACTTCAAGTTGGTTTTCACTAGAGAAAAAGTAGAGCATTGGGATGAAGGAAGTGAAGTATGATCGACCCCCCCAATGAGGGAAATAATAACACAAAAGGAAATTAATAGATCCATTAACGAACCTGGACATATCACACGGCCTGGATGGAATTGCAATTTAAATTCTAAAATAATGCAAAGGAGAACTAATGGACAAAATGTACAACTTGATAAGTTGCTCACTCAGAAAAGGAAAAATGCCAAAAGACTGGAAAAATGCCAACATTGTACCAATATATAAAGGAGGAAACAAGGAAGAACCAATTAATTACAGATTGGTCTCCCTTACAAGCACTGTAGCCAAAATTTGTGAGAAAATGATCAAGAATAGATGGGTAAAACATCTGGAAGAAAACAATATAATAAACTTGAGACAGTTTGGATTCTGACGAGGAAGATCATGTGCTACAAGTTTAATCTGTTTTTACTCGAGACTAATAGATATAATACAAGAAAGGGTTGGACGGCCTGGTTGTGCTTTCCTAGACTCTCAAAACGCCTTCGACAAAGTACCACACAATTTTTTTTTTTTTTTTTTTTTTTTTTTTTTTTTTTTTTTTTTTTTTTTTTTTTTTTTTTTTTTTTTTTTTTTTTTGAAAAATTGGAAAACCTAGGAGGGATACAAGGGAACCTACTAAACTGAATGGAGGTTTTCTTGCATGGTAGAAAAATGAGAGTAGTGTTGAGAGAAAAGTGTTCAGGTTGCTATTTATGTGAATGACATGGATGAAGATGTGGAATGTTACATGAGCTTCTTTGTATATGATGCTAAATTGAGGAAAGTGAAAACAGAAACTGGTTGTGAATCACTACAGAGGCCTAAACAAGGTTTGGAAGTGGAGTCAGAAGTGGGAAGGGGACTTAAACATTAAGAAATTTAACATAACGGAGTTAAGAAATGGGTAAGAAAAAATATATATACAATTGGAACAAAGAAAATAAAGAAAGTGGGATCTGAAAAAATTCTGGGAATCATTGTCTCAAATGACTTGTCCCCTGATAAACAAATAAACAAAATTGTCGGAGAATCCTATGACTTCCTGAGATCAAGAAAAGTTGTTTTTACCTATTTAGATGAAGAAATGGTTTGAAAAATATTAGTCACACTAATAAGGCCTAGACTGGAGTATGCTGTGACACTATGGTCACCCAGTACCAAAGATGATATGAAGAAAATTGAAAGAATCCAGAGAGCAACCATAAAAATGGCCCCAGCACTTTCAGACCTGTTATTATGAGGAGAGACTGGCTAAATTGAAATTACAGACTTTGGAACAGAGAGAGGTGACCTACTGACCATCTACAGAATCATGAATATATAGAGAAAACGTACTAAATTGGGACAAGAGAAACGCAAGAGGACATGAAAAAAAAATAAAAAAGGATAGTTGTAGAAGAGATGTAAAAAAAGTTTTCCACACAGAGTAGTTATCTGGAACAAACTGGACAAAACAATAGCGTGGAAAAACCATGCACGAATTTAAAAGCAAACTAGATCAGGACACCACAAACATAGCTCCCCTTCCTTTAGAATATAACTAGGTAAACACATGTGCATGCACACAAACACACACACACACACACACACACACACTCTCGCACACATTTATGCATATGTACACCTGTGTCAGCAGTTGAAGAGAAAAGGGCCACAACCCAGTTCTACGGAGTTAGTCAGCTAGGTGAAGAATTGGGGTTGAAAGGGAAATAAGAGGTCCTCATCTTGGACACTATAAAGTATTATGTTTAAAGAAAGTGTACAATGAGTATAATGAAAAGAGATAAGATATGTTGATAATTTAGAAGGTAAGTAAATCTGCAAACTTCTAACCTATAGGAACAGAAGATGGAAATAGTGAATTGGTTGTTGATGGCAGAAACAAGCAGGATGATCTATATCCATACCGAAAGTACTCTTCCTACCAGGGGGTGGCCAACCAAACCACATCTCCACCCTTCCCCCATCCCACACCCATTTGTTTTCTCTTTTATCTGAGCTTCATGTGGATGAAGGGTCAACTCTGTCCTCCATCAACTGCACTGGTCAGAAACTACAGCAAGACAGCAATTCCACAGTAGGGCCCAACAGCTGAAGCTGGTTCACTCCCACTTCTTCGTTACATAGCAACCCTCCCTCTTTGTCCACTGAGGAATAATTAGAGAAAAGGAGAAATTCCTTTGGGTCTTGTTATTTTATCACTAATTCAGAAGCACAAAGATGAAATTAGAAAATGTAGATGTTTGAAGAACATTTTTCTGTGCAGAATAATAGATACATGGAATAGTTTGGATGAAGGAATGATTAAGTCAAGTAAAATGGGATAGTTAAAAGCCAGAATTGACTGTTGGGAAAGCAGAGACAGGATCCTATGAGCACCTTTTAAGGGTGGTAGGTGAGTCAAAACACAAACCTTGTACACAATCAGGAACCCATTTAACAACATCCCTCCCATTTTGGCACCTCATGGGTGAAGAGTCATACCTGTTCCTGCCACACTGCTTGAGTCAATGACAATTCAATAGGTCTAATAACCAGAGCTGGTTTTTCCTGACTATTACATTATATGGGCACCCTGCCCTTACCTCTGCATCCACTGCAGGTAATTTATTAATCGGATCAATCAATCTGTTGTCCAAGGTTTCTCTTGGAAGAGACTTGCACCTCCCAGGTAACTGGCAACAACCACCAGATTAACCCACAAGTCACTTGAGGAGGAGATATGAAAACAACCTTTCAGATTACATCCTTTCATTCATTCATTATATATATATATATATATATATATATATACATACACACACACACACATGCACAAGGGAGCTGGCAGATAGGACTAATGAAAAATTGAGATGGTTTGGACACAGAAATAATGAGAGAGGAAAGATTAGCAAAAGAATTGTGGAAGACAGAGGTGGATGGAGTGAACTTTAGGGGACAACCGAGAATGAGATGGATGGGATGAAAAGGGCATTGGGCAAGAGGGGAATGTCTGTTGAGCAAGGAAAGGAGAAGGGAGGGGATAGGGGTGAGTGGAGAATAGATGATATTTCGATGCAGCCTGAGGATTCCCCCCCCTCTTTTATATATATATATATATATATATATATATATTGAGCAAGGAAGGGAGAAGGTAGGGGATAGGGGTGAATGGAGAATAGCTGTGTATGAATGATATGATTTAGCCCAAAGGGATTTTCTCCCCATCTTTCTTTCCTGTGTCTATTGAGCAAGGAAGGGAGAGGGTGGGGAGGAGGGGGGCGAGTGGTGAGTAGTTGTCTGTGGATGGTATTTTTATGCAGCTTGAAGGGATTTCTCTCCATCTCTATTTTTCACACGAGGTGGTAGATACACACACATACACACATACCAATGGCTTTTTCCTCCCATACAAGGGAGGTAGCCAAAAACAAAGGCATAAAATCCACTCCCACCCATTTCATGCCCACATGCTCCACTCCCATTCACCCCCTTTCCTTCCTCTTATCTTGGATCCTACTAGATGACAGGTCATCCCTGCATCTCGGCCACTGCTCTGGGTCAGAAGCAATGTAGCAAGACACAGCAAGGCTGCTTCATGTAATTGGTGACCCCCCCCTCTCCATTCCCTCATGCACAAAAAAAGATGGGGAGAAATACCTTCAGGCTCACCCCCCATCCCCCACCCACTCCCTTCCATGCATTACAGTGTTATCCACACACAACCATTTTCCACTCACCCCTATCTTATGTCTTCTCCTTTCCTCAACAGACATTCTCCTCTCCTAATGCCCCTTTTATTCAATCTCATCCTTGTTTGCCCCCCTCATGTGCCTTCCACCTCTGCCTTCCTCACCTCTTCACTCATTCTTTCCATGTGTCCAAACCATCCCAATACTCATTCATTAACTATATCTCTCAACTCCGTTTCCACCCCCAACTCTCCTCCTCACTTCATATCTCATTCTGTGTGTGGGTATGGGCTTTGAATAGGAGAGGAATGTCTGTTAAGCAGAGAAGGGAGAAGGTAAGGGATATGGGTAAATGGAGAATGGTTGTGTATAGATGATATTTTGACACAGCCTGAAGGGATTTTCTATCTGTCTTTTATTATCTGCATAAAGTGACAGAGTGGGAGGGGCCACTGTTAAGTGAAGTGACCTTACTGTGGATGTTCTGTGTCTTGCTGCGTTGCTTCTGACTTGGGCAATCAGGAGACAGGAATGACCCATCATCCATGAGGAGCTGAGATAAGAGGGAAATGAGTGGTGGATGGGAGTGGGTGAGTTGGCTGTGTGGATAATGTTTTCTCTCTTCACTTTTCTATGTTAAGCAATGAAGGGAGAGAGCATGGATTAGGGGAATGGGAAGCAGTTGTGTGTGGATGATATTTTGATGCAGCCCAAAGTTTCTCTCCATCTTTAATTTCCACAAGGAAATGGAGAGAGGGTGGTTGCTGTGTAAGTGAAGTGGCCTTGCTGTATTGCCACAGACCTGGTCTGTGGTCAGGAGACTGGGATGACCCTTCATCCACAAGGAGCTAAGATGAGAGGGAAACAAGGTTGATGGATGGGAGTGGAATGGTTAAGAGTGGGGGTCTGCCCTTGACTTGGCTACCTTCCTTATAAAGGGGAAAAAGCCTTTGGTGTATAGATATAAATTGTGTGTGTGTGTAGGTAGGTAGGTATAGGTTTTGGTAATATAATTTATGTGAATTGAATGCCAGGAATTGTATTACTACCTATTTTTAAGGTCTTGGTTAGTTTTGATTGTGAAGTAATTGAATGAAAAGCTGCAAGTGTGTTAGTTCAGCAGTCATATGAGGGTAGGTTTTCGCATTCCTCCTTACTCATGAATGGATGGGGTGGGGAGGGTCCCTTTAATGAAGTAGTGGTGGGTATGCTAGTGTTGTCTGTCAGGCCCTAGTGTGAAGGTGGTGCATCTTGCCGCATTGCATCTGACCAGGTCATTGGGTAGGGGACAGGGATGGATCTTCATCTATGAAGAGGTTAGAAGAAAGGGAAAAATGTGTTGTGGGATGAGCAAGGCATGGTCACATAACTTGACCAGCCAATTTCCTTATAAAGGGGGCCCTTTGGTGTGTGTGTATGTATGTATGTATGGGTTATTTTGTTGTGATGACCTGTCATAGGATGTTACAATACTTCAACATGACTTGTCACAGAAGTAAAATAATCATCTACAGGACTTGTATGTATACTACTTGCAAAGTTTCAGCCAAGGAAAACACATGCCCTTGATAAAGTTGACACACTCATAACTAACCTGCTAGGAATGATGTGGAAAGATGTACACAAACAGAACTGCCTTACTTGAGCTTGGCAGAAGTTTCACTGAACTAAAAGGAGTAGTGTTGATGCTGTTTGGATTAAGTGGAATAGTTTGCTCTTACAGCTTGACTAACCACACCAGCATAACTTAGATGTGTGATAATTGTATTGACCCCTAAACTATTTTTATATGCTACAAACTGTCACTAAGATTTCTTTAATATCACCCTTTGAAGTAAAAGGTTGTTAATATATTTTTGATAGCCAAGACAACCACAATTGTAGTTTTATATTGTTGTGCATTCTTTTTCAAAGAGATGTAAAATTTCCAAGAACTCTGAGAACCAAGAAGTTTTTTAAACTTGGTCAGCTTGTGTAGACGAGTGTGTAACATAAAAAGTTTTCAAGAACCTTTAATATGCACTGACATTTACTGGTCTTGCTTCAAGCATCAGGGCTGATTTTGTTTGGTTGTTACATTGCAGACTTGTGGGTCAAGTGTGGTGGGCAGCTCCAAGTCTGCTGCCAGGTAGGTGCTACCCATGCAAGCTGCAACCTTGATCCTTATCTCTTGTACCATCGGAGATTAGATCAAGTTTGTGATCATACTATACTAGGATTGTTTAAAAATTGTAAACTGTCCCCCCTCTTTCCCTTCCCCCTTCTCTTTCCTTCCCCTCCTCTTCTCTTCACCTCTTCCTTTCCATACGAAACCAATGCCATGTACATGCAAGTGATAATCTTGCTAGGTGGGTGTCTGAAAGAATCTTCTCTCTGCCATCCATCTTCAGAGCCATTAATACCCACACCTCAGTCTAGAGGTTCACTGTATTTCCTCCCCATGTTGTGTGTGCAACAGAAACACTTTGGGGGACATTGAATCTGTTTTATTGTGGCATCAAGTGTACATAGAATGTTACTTGTGCTCAGTATGATGGACAATTCTAGACTGGGTTGAGAGCTTGCTGCACAGAGCAAGAGAGGCCATGCCCCATACACATATGAATGAGGCCTTGTGGCCATATGAATGAGGCTTTGTCAGCCGTGACTAAGAGTCTTTGTATTGAAAGTATGTCACTGGTGGTTGGGGCACACTATGACACTGCGGCGCCCTGCTTGTCCAATGCTAGCCCTTTATATCACTACACCACACCCCTCTACATACAAGAAGAACTGACAATTGGCAACCCTTCTACTGCAGTCAGCCAGTGACAGAAAGAAACCCGTAATTGATACCATACAGACAACTGTTCAGCATTTCTTCTCAGAGAAATACAAATGAGGGCCCAGAGACTGTTTCCAGCCACTATGGGACTTCAAGTCTGTGGAACTGAAGGTAACAATAATATCTCCCCTTCCTCTCTGCCTTGACCAACAACAACTCCCCACAAGTGGTAGTTGCTGGACTGGGTCCAAGATCTCGGTATTAACTAAGACATTTCCTCCACCTTTTCACTTAAAGAAGAGCTGACAGCAACTTGACCATTTCCACTCGTATAAAGCAGTGACATAAATTCCCACATTAATACAACATAATAATTCAGTGTTTCCTCTTGGAGAAATGTGTAGGAGGGCCAAGAACTGTTAAGTCACTGTGGGGTGGTGAGTTTCCAGTCTTAGAGACTTGTCAACAATAATTATTATAAACTTGTACTGTTTTCCCTTCCCTCTTTTCTCTCCTTCCCCTCACCTCTTTCCTCTTCCTCCTCTCTCCCTTCCCTTCTCCCAGTCTTTCCCTCTCTCATCTCTCCCCATCCCCCTTCAACCCTGTTTGTATATGTCTTATATAATTGTTATTTTAGGGTCTTTAGTGACATCCTTATGGACCAGAGCCATGCAGTATTTTTTCATTATTGAGGCTTGGTCCAAAAAGAATCATGATCACTTCAAATTCTGTCTCATTTTACTACTCTTTCTGCAATTATCTAAGTTTATGATTGCCTCTTCTGTGCAGTATTGACCCCAGAGGTAGAAAAGCCAGTTATTGCTGATGTGTGTGTATGTATTTATTTACCAAATTGTAGTATACAGGAAAGGAGCAACACTTGTTTGGTCGTGTCCCCTACTCTCTAATTGATCATACCTAACCTCAAATTCATGGACAGTTCCAACCTAGTATATATGCTTGATTTCCAATTATTGTATTTAGATTTGAATTCACGTGTGTGTATGTGTGTTCTCGTTCACAAGTGTATGCACTTATGCATGTCTGTGTATGTTTACCTAATTGTTATGATGACTGATGACAGGTACCTGCATGTGGTGGTCCTGCAAGATAGACAGCAAAGCTGCCTATTTTCAAAGTCCAACAATCCCCTTGCCTTCATCAGGAAGTGCAGCCCCTCAGGACTGGCACTCAGTCTCTGGACTGGGCCCAAAATTTCTCTTATAACTTCAGTTGTATTTCTTGCACTTTTACGCACATGGACAGCTGACAGCCAATGACTTCTCTCTCTGCCACTTGATTTGGTGATATAGAAACAGTCCCACACTGATACAACAGAGAGCAGTCCATAGATTCTACCTAGAGGGATCTGTGGGAGGTACTGAGGACCATTGCCAAGCATTCTGGGGATGTGGGTTTTCCAATTAGTGAAACTTGGAGCATAAAATTGGAGCATTGATTGGTTGACCTAATTGTAGTATACAGGAAAGGTACTGAAAGATAACAGAGAAACGAGTAGTGGAAATATGGGTATGTTTCAAAGAGGTGCTAAAGTGGTGCAAAGGCAGCATATGGGATGAAGATGGGAGGGAACAGGAGAAGCTGTGAATGGTGGGATGAATAAGTGAAGATGGTGTCAGAAAAGAAGGGGAAGGCCTAAAGAAGAGCAGATGTAAGTGTGATAGGAGTTTTATAGAGACTTTTGGAAAGATGAAATTCCTTTTGGAAGGAAGGGAAAGGCGAGGGGAAGCAAGTACAGAGAAGATAAGGGGGCAGGTGGACAGATTACAAAGGATTACAAAGGCAAAGCATGCCGACAGGAGACCTTTTGATCCATATCTAGGTCGGATGCAAAAAAAAAAAAAAAAAAAAAAAATCATATTAATAATAAATTAAAACTATAACAATGTAAATAACAATTAAAATACATAAATAAATGCATTGGTATAGTTGAATAACAAACAAACAGGTAAATAGTAAATTATAATAAATTGACATATAACTAATAATAAATGAAAATCAGACAGACAAATTATAACAAAACAAAAACAAATAATATAACATAAATTATAATAATTACAGCATCTTACTTAGGTATTTATCTAAATGATTCTTAAAGCTTCGAACTGAACTACATTGCACTACCTGTGCAGGAAGTTTATTCCATTCATTAACTACACGGTTGGCAAAGTTGTTTCTACCTACTTCCAAATTGAATCTATTTCCGGACAGTTTGAGACCATTGTTTCTTGTCTGATTCTCATTCAATGTGAAAATTTGGTCACTTTTGATGTTGTCAATTCCCTTTAAAATCTTAAAGCTCGCCGTTGTACTTTTTCCAGTCTGTCAATGTCTTTAATGAGATTCGGTGACCATACGGAAACAGCATATTCCAAATGTGGACGAACTAACGATTTATATAGCTTGTTAATGAGTGATGGACTTTTGAAATCAAAAGATCGCGCAATCAATCACGCCGAGATCTTTGAAGTGGCCCAAGAACTCATCAGTGAGCGTATTTTGAAATATTTCCCACATCTGATCTACAGAACACCCCCACCTTTCTTGTGGTTTCTATCCTGATGAAAGTGTTTAAATCCCGCAATATTAAATTCAGCTTCGAACTCTGTACCATTTAACCATGTCTCAGTTATTCCTATCATATCGAGATTTTCGCTTTTGACATACGCCTGTATTTCTTGAAATTTGTTCCTAATACTACGAGCATTAAAGTACATAGTTTTAAGAAACTCCTGATTATTTCTTTTTGACACATTTTGAGTTTCAATATCATGTCTTATATTATCATTTTGTTTTTTATTTATGCCTTGCTCTATATTATTATTATTTGGTCCTTCATTGACATTCAATGCCTCATTAACATTTCTCCTATCAAAATTAACATTTCCCCCATCACGGACATCTGGTCGATTACGGTCATCAGTGACATTATGTCCGGCATCCCTTTCTAAAATTATATTTTGTCCTCCAGTGACATTATATCCTACCGTGATATTTTTTCCTCCACTATAATTACATCCCATCGTGATCTTTTGTCTTCCACTGTCATTACATCCTATCTTGATATTTTGGCCTTCATTGACATTCTGTCCGGTATCTCTTCCTAAAATTATATTTTGTTCTTCACTGACATTATATCCTACCGTGATATTTTCTCCTCCATTATCATTACATCCTATCGTGATATTTTGTTCTCCACTATCATTATTTCCCATCGTGATCTTTTGTCCTCCACTAATAGAAGTAAAAGAGTAAGGGGAAGATAAGATGGATAGTGTATTTCAATGGGTTGTCAAAATTTAGGAAGAAGGAAGGCTCTGAGAGAGGCAGTGTGAAATACAAGGAAAGTAATGGGAGAGGAGAATGATGGGGGCACAAGAAAAGACATTGAAAGAGATGAAAGCTGCTAAGGTGTCTGGATTGGATGGTTATCTTGTGGTTTCTAATCAAGGGAAGAGCAGCAGTAGTGGAATGTGCATATTGGGGAAGGAAGTGAACCAGTGGGTTGGAGGAGTGCTTGTATAGTTGCTCTTTATAAAGGAAAAGGGGATAAGTATTAATGCAATAGTTTTATATGAATAAGTGTACTAAGTGTAGTTGGCAAGGTACAATGGGTGTTAATTTAAACAATTAGGACAAGAATAAAGAGTGTAACCAGGGAAGAGTAGTGTGGATATAGGAGGAAGAGGAGTATATTTATTTTATTTTATTTATTTTGTATTTTTTTTTTTTTTTTTTTTTTTTTTTTTTTTTTTATTATTATTATTTTTTTTTTTTTACCATAATACTGTGCAAAAATTTTTGGGAAGTGTAAGGGTGCCTTGGGCTTTCATGGATTTGGAGAAGGCATATAATAGGCAGAAGGTATTATGGAGTGTGTTGTGGATTTATGGGATAAGGGATGTCTGTTGAGAGGGGTCAATTTTTTACATGAATAGTAGAGTTTGTGTAAGGGTTGGGAATGGAAAGACTGTGTTGAGGTATGAAGGATGGGCTGTGCCATGGTTATGTACATGGTTGTTCAGCATGGGTATAGATGGGGTTGTGAAGGAGGTAAATGTAAGGGTACTAGGCAGGGCCTTGAGGTTGGTAAAAAGAAATAAATGGAAATGGGAAGTGAGCCAGTTGTTTGTGGGAAACATACTTGTAGCTGAATTGGAGGAGACTAAAGCAATTGATGATATAGTTTGAGAGTGCATGTTTAGAGTGTAATGCTGAGAGTAAATGTCATTCAAATGTGAAAGTGGTGGATTAGAGGTGAGTTTAAAGGGTGAAAGGCCATCAGATGTAGGAGTGGAGTTGAATATAGGATAAGGGAAGCAAATAGTGTTTGAAAAGAATGAAAATGGTTTTGAGAAATGGGTAGCTGGTGGTGATTGCATAGAAAAGATTGTATGAGAAAGTGTGCCCACATATGTACTTTATATGGAGTGGAGTTAAAGAAGGCACAAGGGAGAGCCAAACAAAGATGGAGAGTGAAAAAATGTGAAGGTGAGGTGGAACAGGGTAGATCAAAGTGCAACGAGATGGTTTGGGCACTTGAAGAGGAGAAGTCTAGCAAAAGGGCATGGAGAGCAGAAGTGGATGTAGGGAAAGGCCAAGTAAAAGGTGGGTGGGTGGGATGAAGGCACTAGATGCAAGAGGAATTAGAGGGTGATATGTGGACTGGTTTGCATATTTTTAGGGATGTGTGGTTGTTACAAGATGTGACAAGGATGGTGGTGGGGGGGGGCGAGTAAATATTATGCTACATAATATTTGACCACTTTGGTATGATGATGCTTGGGTAGCCATGAGTTGTTACACGAGGATGCCGGCGTCGATGTCTTGAATATATATTTTTTTGTAGTTGTATATGAGTTACCCCAGGATTCTGTGAACGGCTTTGATCATGTTTTCTGTGTTTATTATCACTCAGAGTAAAAGAGAATGAGTAATATAGCAGTGACTTTATATTTTATAATGCTAGTGTGATGAATCATGCATATGGCAGCAGATGCTGTGCGTGAAAATTGGACTCATACTGGAATGGTTAATGACCCCGGATGTTAGTGTCGTTACACCCACAAGGTTCAACAAGTCTCACTAGTGCTATCTTGTTGCATTACATTCTTTTTCCACTTTTTTCCACTTTCTTTCCTTTTGTCACTAGTAGCCTTTCGTATGACTTGTTATTCTTCACGAATCATCTTCCATTAGTTCTGTTTGTTATTTTCTAAATGTTCCTTTCATTTGACTTGGCTGTGCTGTCATTATCTAACTCAGTTGCATTGCTTTTATGTACATGTGCAGATTCCACAATTGTCTTTGCTAGGGTTGTTTTTGTATTCGGTGTGCAGTGTGTGATATGGTGTTGGATGTGGGAGGGTTTGAGGGCTCTAGCACAGAACATTGTGTTTGTTTGTTTTTTGTATGGGAAGGATTTTGGTTTCTGAGTGTAGATTATATTATTTGTGCTGTCAGTTGTTATTCTTAACACTTTAGTTTGTGTTGTTTTTAGGGTGTAATTTTCTTAATTGTTGGGTACCATGCTGTAGATGCATTGTTACTTCTAGTTCTTATGAGTTGTTTGTATACACCGATGGTCTTTTAATGCTGCCCAAATCCTCTGCATAGCATTGTTCTAAGTATGTATGACAATTGAGGTGTGGGGTGAAGGTTATATATCAATTATGATGCCTAGTATTTTAAATATCGCCCCCTTTTTTTATTACCTAACATTGGCAGGCCCAGAATATTCAGTTTCTTTTCCTGTACAGTAGATTTATCAGCAAGATTTGGAATAATCTAAGTGGCTGTTCTCTGTATTGTTTTCTTTATATTTTTGTGTGGTGACCACATGACTAGCAAATCAGGTGTTTGATAATTTTGTTTACTTGTGTTCTTCATTTTTTTTTTTTTTTTTTTTCTCTTTTTTTTTCTTTTTTTTTTTCTTCATCCTTTTGATCCTTTTGATGCATGTTTCTGGTGACATATTTTCCATAATCATTACTTGCACCTCTCAAGTGTATCCCTTCCTGGACTGAGCAGGAATATGTGGCTAGTTTATTGAGGAATGCCTTTCAATCACACAGAAGGACAAAGGCCAACATTAGAGATGAAAAGAAGTAAAAGCAATGATGACTAGTGTCAATCCAGTATTAGTTATTTTACAAACAATATATGCCCTCAATACTGAGCATTTTCAGGAATAACCCCTTGAGACTGACAATCAGTCATCAAGGACAGGGATAAAAGACAGTTGCTAGGATTAACCAGTTACCTGGTTTAATATTAGAATGCTTGTGTACTTACATGTTAACTTGTTCTTTTAAAAAATATATCTTACCCTTCAGTTGGATCATAAACCACCCAAGAATCTTCTGGTGTTCTTTGATATTTTTGTTCCAACAAATACTCTGCAAACACAATTTGGTTTCTCACGAGCAATGTAAGACATTGTAACCTTACCATTGCTGTATGTAATAGTGATATGTGAGTGAGAAATATATACCCCTTATAATTTACAAAATGTATGGAGAAAAAATATACTTTTATACAACCCAACTCCCAGACCCTCTTATGCCTTTACTTTTTCGTTTAGGAATGTCCCCTGTGGGGCTACAAGGAGAAGGATGCCTAGTCCCACTCCCCGTCCCTTTCTTCTCGCCTCTTACAATCCAAGTGGAAATACTTGGTGGCAGTATTCTTTTCCCCACCACAGGGAATTCCCCCACAGCAGAAAATGAATACTCAGAGAAATGGTACAGGACAGCAGCAAGGGGTTGGGGGACAGCATAACGGAGGTACTGTTGTAGTATAAAAGTGTCATCATTCCTCTATGAAGAGTTTTCCTCTATCATAGACAAAAGGATGTGTGGCTCTGGTCCGTAGGGGTGCCCCATATAGACCCTTAAGTATCAACTGCATGCTACTTTGCCACAATAACAAGCAGCCAATACCCCAGATGGGGGGTGAGGTAGTATGTGTGAGCAAAATTTGACACAGCCCGAAGGGATTTCTCCCCGTCTTCTCCTTTTATGCATGGGGGGATGGAGAGGGGGGTTGCCGATTTAATGAAGCGGCCTTGCTGTGGATGTGCTGTGTCTGGCAACACTGCTTCTGACCCAGGGCAGTGGACAAGGTGCAGGGATGACCCGTCATCCAGGAGTTGCTAAGATAAGAGAGAGGGTGGAGGGGTGTGGAGTATATTCAGGGATGGAATGGGTGGAAATGATTTTATGCCTTTTCCTTTTTGGCTACCTCCCTTGTAAGGGGGAAAAAGCCTTGGTATATGTATGTATGTATGTACAACCCAAAAGTTCTCCTACACTGTACAAGTTGGGGTGGGAGCTAATACTCTGTTGACCCAATTTGGTTTCTCTTGAGCAATGTATGCCCTTGTTTAAGACATTACCATTGCAGGTTGTAATGGTGATATGTGAGTGAGAAATATATACCCCATATGATTTACAAAATATATGGAGAAAAAATATACATTCATACAACCCTTAAGTCCTCCCACCCCTTATAAATTGGGTGGCGTTGTCAAAGTACCCATGCAAAACCCATCATCCCTCCTGTCTTAAAATATTGTTAATATTTTTGTACATACATATGCCAAAGGCTATTTCCCCCTTACAAGGGAAAAAAAGGTGGGGGGGGGGGCATAAAATCCACTCCTACCCCTTCTATTCCCACACACTCCACTCCCATTCACCCCCCTCCCTCCCACCCCCTCTTATCTTGTCTTCTGGATGAACATTCATCCCTGCATCTCACCCACTGCCCTGGGGCAGAAGCAGTGTAGCAAGACACAGCACATCCACAGCAAGGCTGCTTCATTTAATCAGCAACCCCCCTCACAGTCCCCATATGCAGAAAAAGAGAAGGCAGGGAGAAATCCCTTCAGGCTGCATCAAATCATTATTCACACATACTCCCTCAACCCCCAACCCCCACCCACTCCCATGCATCACAGCATCCATACACAACCATTCTCCACTCTCCCCTATGTTCTGGCTTCTCCTGTTCTTCCTCAACAGACATTCACCTCTTTCCCAGTGCCCCTTTCACCCCATCCATCTCATCCTTGGTTGCCTCCTCATGTTCACTCCTTCCTCTGCCTTCCACACCTCTTTTACTAACCTTTCTTCTCTCATTCTTTCCTTGTGTCCAAACCATCCCAGTACTCTTTCATGAACCCTATCACCTAACTCTCTTTCCACCCCTGTTCACTTCACCTCGTTTCTTTATCCAGCCTAGTAACTCCTATAATCTCTCAGGCACCTCATCTTAAACACGTTCAAACTCCTCTCTTCCTCTCTTATGTTCAATGTTTCTGCCCAATTCAGTGCTGTCAGCATAATCACTCCTTCATACAATCTCCTCTTAGCATCCATCCCCAAATGTCTATTTTTTATTACACTTTTTAATCCCCCAAGGTATTTACTTGCTTCTCTCAATGTACATTCTACCTCCACCTCACTCCTCCCTTTCCCACCACATTTGCACCCAAGTATCTAAAACTATCAACTTCCTCCAGTCTGTCTCCCTTAATACTCACTTCCAGTTTGCTGCCACATTCTCCCCTTGTACAGCTCATCACCTTTTACCCACATTTATCTTCAACTTTCTTCTTTGACAAACCTTCCCAAACTCTGTCACTAACTTCCATAATCCCTCCTCTGATCCAGCCACCAGCAGTGTCGTTAGCAAACAACAAATGTCTTATTTCCCACTTTTCTCCATTTTCTTTAACCTCTTCACTCCGTGCCACATCGCACATCTGGCAGCATTAGCTGCCCGACGTGCAATGTTGCGTCATAATAATCGCATTATAAAAAATAAAGTCAGTGCTCAATCGTTCGTTCTCTTTCACCCGTGTATTTTGATAACCATAGAAAATTGACGAAGCCAGTTTAAAGAGAATGGAAATTATGTAGGTACGACTACAATAAATATAATCAAGATGCCAACGTCGGCATCATTGAGTACCCACTTGCTCCTCATGCCGCCTATGTAGGCGTCACCGTATGGAAGTGGTTAAGAATCTCCAATCCCCAACCCATTACCCTTATGTTTACCTCTCATGCCACTCCATCTATGTATATATTGAACAGCCAAGGCAACATAACACATGGAGAGAGCAAGTGGTTTGAGCTCTACCTCAAAACACACACACTCCATTTTTTATTTTAACACAGGCTCTATTATTAAAATCTGACTTATCTTAATATCTTTCTTCCTATCCCATATATCTGCAATACCTCCCACAGTGCCTTCCTGTCTACCCTGTCATAAGCTTTGCCACAAAAATCTGATCCATGAAACCCCTACCTATCCTCCTAACACACACTGTTCCCCGCCAATTCCTCCCTCTGTTCCTCACCTAATGCTCTGTCAAAACCCTCCCATAAGCCTTTCCAATTATACTCAACAAACTGATCCCTCTGAAACTACTACACACATTTGTCCCCCTTTTCCTTGTAAAGCAGAACTATACAGGCACTCCTCCAGTCCTCCAGCACTCTACCATCTTGGAAACAAACATTAAGTAACCTCACTAGCCAGTCCACCATCACTGTACCTCACCTTTTGAGACATTCTGCATGACACCCATCCAACCCAGGTGCCTTACCTGCTCTCATCATCTTAACAACGCCTTTGTTTCATCTTTCCTCATTTCTCCTCAATTTTGCCCACTCGTATTTGTCATTTTCTTGGTGCTTCCCTCAGTAACTACCTTTCCCTCCCCATCCTCCACATTTAACAACTCCCTAAAATACTCTGTCCATCTTCCTCGTACTGCTGTCTCTTCCATTATCATCTCTCCATCTGCACATTTTACCTTTTCTTCTACTTGTTTCGCCTCCTCTTTTTTAATTTCTTTCCAAAACATCTTTTTATTACTTTCAAAATTTTCTGTCATATTCTTATCCCATTTTATATCCCTACTCTTTGATTCCTTTATCTTATGCTTTACTTTTCTTTTTACCTCTCGTATGATTCTCTCATCCTATTTTGTAACCAATCTGTGAATGCTTGCTTCTCATCTACCTTCTTCCTCATCCTCCCACTCGCTACTCTTCCTTCTATTTCCTCTTATCCTTGTTCCACACACCATCTTTGCACACCTTGTGACTCCCTCCTTAAACCACCCCCCATAGCCTCTACTCCTAGTTCTATTCTATCCCTCACTCCCTCCCACACTTCTTGCAATTTCTTCTTGTACTCCTTTTCCTTTTCTTTCTCATATAAGCAGTTTACTGTTAGCACCTCCCTACCTTCTGTCCTTTTCTTCACCAATCCTCCACTCTCAACTTACCTACCACCAAAAAATTAAATGCTATTCCCCTACTCTCTCCCATTAGAACATGTACATCCAAAAATCTACTATTCTCCAGGTTACCACTATGTAGTCCATTAAAACCCTTTCTACCACCCTCCCATTCACCACCCTCGCCCATGTGTAGTTATGCTTTACTTTCTTCCTAAACACTATTTGCTATCATTAGCTCTCTAGACACGTCAATTCTCCACAATAATTTTTACCTGGAACTCCACACTTCCCAACCACTCTGTCTCTTGGTTCATTTCCTACCCTAGCATTAAGGTCTCCCATTACCACTATGTTGACATTTTCCATAAACCTTCTAAGCGTTAAATCTATCAAAAAAGCCTCCCTTTCCTCTACACTTTTCTCACTACCAGGCCCATATGCACCTAGAAAAACCCACATCTCCTTTGTTTCACCTTCATTCACATTAACATAGAAGAAACCTTCCACTCCACACATTTATCTCATCTCTAGTGTCATCCCATCTCCTTCATCCTCTCTTCACTCCAGAGACCCTCCCAGCTACACTCCCAAACTCAAACTTGCCCCTCCCTTTCAACATAGTTTCATTCAATGCCAACACATCCATCTTCTCACAAACATCTGACTATCTCTTCCCTATTACTCTCATCTTTACCACATCCACACACCTTGAAAGACCCAAATCTTAGGGTTCTGGTTGGAAAACTCCTCCCAGACCCTCTTATGCCTTTGCTCTTTTCAGGAATGTCCCCTTTAGGGCTACAGGGAGAAGTATGCCTAGTCCTTTCCCCCATCCCATTTTTGTCACCTTTTACAACTCGAGTGTTAATACTTGGTGGCAGTATTCTTTTCCCCCATCAAATAGTTTTATAAAATTCAATTTTTATATGAAGTCAGAGAAATGACAAATACAAAGTGTGTATACACTCATGCACTCACTCGTGTATTGCATTGTTACTTTTTTTTTTCTGTAAGTGAAATGTAATACCCAAAGGCTTTGTCTTCACATGTTTCCTCTCCCATATCTGTTGGCAGTTGCCATTTTCAAACATTCATTAATTATATACTAGGAATGTACTTACATGATTGCTTTCGTTTTGCAGGCAGCTATCCTCCCTCCAACAGAAGGAGTCAAGCAAGTTGGACCAGTGCTTGGACAAGGAATCAGAGCAGTTAACTGTGGAAAATGCAACCCATGCCCTTCAAGAAATGAAATGTTGCAGCAGCAAGAACAACAGTACAGTTCCCATCATGAACAGACGGACTTTGTTGACGAGCATGCAAGTAAAGAGAAGGTTGCAGAGGAACCAAGTTCGACATGTACTGAATCCTCTTAAACCAGCAGTAGTGACCAGCCAATTGTGTATTAGAGCTGTGGTGGAAGGGAGGAACCAACAGTCAGATCAAGAGGAACATTGTGAAGAATGGGAAGATGAGGGGGATGAGCAGTAACTCAAGTGTAAACATCTGTAGTAGTGCTCAAAGGAAATTAACCAACAGAAGACCGGATCAGAGGCAGTGTTGTGAAAATGCACCAGTGTACAGAATCACTGTGTTTAAATAACCCTGGCAGTGTTTGTGCAGAGGAAGATTAGAATGTCCTTCTTGCCTTCCTATATAAACCCAGAAATGAACGTCTCAGGGAATAGAGTCCTCAAGTCATAGATGGTTGGGTTTTAGTGGCATTAGCCCCTTCTGTTGTAAAGTTGAGTTCTGTTTGGTGCAAGTACACAGGACAGTTTGAATTGGAGAATTTATCCAATCACTAAAATCTTTATTTGAATTTATGGTTCGTATAAGTTAGAGATTGTAGGAAAAATGAAAGGTTAAATTTTGTCATTTTTCAAGTGCTCAATATGTAAAATATGTTGTAAATACCACTTTAAATAGTACTTTTATTTCAATTATTTATTGTAAACTGTTTGGTGTGACATTCCCTTGCTAATGTCATTACAAGGTAGGCTGGGAAAACTTGAAAGTTGATTTTGGCCCATATACAGCATAGAATTTTTTTCAACTTTAATTTATTTAACAGAAAAGTATAGCTATGCTGTAGTTTATATTTTTAAGATGTACAAAAATTTCTCTAGTAAAAGTGCCTTTAAAGACAAATTGGGTTTCTTTACATTCCAGTGTTTAATCACCCACAGCAGTACATACATCTTGTAGCCAAACAGCAAAAATCATATACAGTCGGATTATTTCATAGATTTTTTCATATAAATCATAAGAATGAAGGTGACTGCAAGAGACCATAGGGCCTCCACTAGGCAGTTCCATGTCCATTACCACCTATCCTCCCCTTCCATAAAGTTGTATAACATTTTCTTAAAACTGACGGTTTCAGCGCTCACTACACTGTTATTAAGTCTATTCCATTCGTTGACCACTCTTTTGGTGAACCAGTTCTTGCGTGGATGTGGTACAGATGAGAGTAAAAGGGAAGAGATAGGTAGTATGTGAGAAGAAAGAGGGATGTGTTTGCTTTGAGTGAAACCAAGTTGAAAGGGAAGGGTGAGTGTAAGTGGGAGGTTATCTGGAGTGAAGAGAGGGCGAGGGAGGGAAGGGGTGGCTATTCTAGTAAGTGAAGAGATAGGTAAACGTGTAGTGGAGTGGAAGGAGGTTTCCTCAAGGATAATGTGGATGAAGGTGAAACTGGGAAAGGAGATGTGGGTCTTTGTAAGTGCATATGGGCCTGGTAGTGAGAAGAGTGTAGAAGAAAGGGAGGCCTTTTGGATAGATTTAAATGAGTGCATAGAGGATTTAGGGAGAAATATCAATGTAATAGTACTGGGAGACCTTAATGCTAGAGTAGGAAATGGTCTAATTGATGGAGTGGTTGGGAAATGTGGAGTTCCAGGAAAGAATTGTAGTGGAGAGTTGATGGTGGAGATGTGTCTAGAAAGAGAGTTGATGATAGCAAATACAGTATATCGGAAGAAAGTCAAGCATAAGTACACATGGGAGAGGGTGGTAGATAGAGCGTTAATGGATTATGTAGTGGTAAATAGGATTATGATAGGAAGAGTTAAGGATGTACATGTGCTAAGGGGAGAGGGTGGGGGAATATCAGATCATTTTTTGGTGGAAGGTAAGTTGAGAGGGGAGGATAGATGGAGAAAGGAAAGGGACAAAAGGTAGGGAGGTGCTTAGAGAACTCTTTAAATGAAAAGGAGTACAAAAAGAAGCTGAAGGAGGAGTGGAAGGGAGTAAAGGATAGAGTAGAGCTAGGTGTGGAGGAGGAATGGGGATGGTTCAAGGAGGGAGTCACAAAGTGTGCAAGGACGGTGTGTGGAACAAGAAAGACAGGAGGAAATAGAAGGAAGGGTAGTGAATGGTGGGATGAGGAAACAAAGAAGGTTGTAGAAGAGAAGAAGCGAACTTTCACAGATTGGTTACAAAATAGGACGAGGGAGTCATATAAGAGGTACAAAGAAAAGAGAAGTAAAGCAAAAGGTAAAGGAGGCAAAGAGGAGAGCAGACGTGAAGTGGGGTAAGAGTATGACAGAAAATTTTGAAAGTAATAAAAAGATGTTTTGGAAAGAAATTAAGAGAGGAAGAGGAGGCAAATCAAGTGGCCGAGCCAAGCATCTGTTGCAAGATAATTGAAAGAGTCAAATCCTAGATTTCTAGCGTGTACACGGGCGCACGCACGTATGTAGAGTGAGAAGGAACTCCGTCTCCAGACAACTCTCAGGGGACCCTCTATTGTGCTCGGATCTGACTCCCAATGGACCCTCCATTGTGCTCGGACCTGTCTCCCAAGGGACGCTCCATTGTCATTGGATCTGAACAGTAACCAGACAAGCCAGGCATTTCGGACTACGCCCAAACACCTGCGAAAACAATAGATACTTCTTTTTCGTCGTTACCATCCTACCAGATCAACTTGCATCAATATCTTATATCTTTATCCCACATTTCTCTTATGTTCTCTATCTTTTGTAAATCTTGTGTAAATATGTCCCGTGCATGGATACTGAGAGTCCAAACTCAGTCCATGCATTGTAAATTGTAGATATAAGAAAATAATGTATTGTGGCAAAAGCCTACTTGTACCTGTGTAAATTAGAATCTGGCAACACCCCGAGCCTTCCTCGGATGCTGCTTTTGTTTAAAGTAGTGAAACAAAACTAACGGACTTTCACCTCGTTTGCCTTATCAAACCATCCAATGTAGATCATAACTCCAAATCTACAATTTATCAGGAACGTAGGAGACGTGGGCCTGGCTGAAAGCAAACTCTGGAAAGTTTTGTTATTTTATTTATTAAATTGGGTGCCTAAGAACAGGTGAATATGCTCGCTCTGGCCGCGGGGGCAGGAGGAGACTGTGTCCTCGGCCGTGAAATCTCGGTGTGGGAGATGGATGAAGATAACTTCTTCAGTTCCCGAGGCAGTCTGTCACGGCGGGGAAGGTGGCGGGAGATTCCTCCCACGGTTCCCGAGGCCGTCTGTCCGTGGTGAACTCCCGGTGACCCCATATATTCACCGGGATCAGGTCATTACCCTCGTGCAACATACTAGTATGTTCCTTGGGCTATGGTGGTGTAGAGAGGGAACAAAGCTCAGCTTGATTTGTTGGCTTTATTCTGGTTGAGTACGAGCGTCGGCCTAGCTAGATCGAGCAGTCGACCCGAGGAACCGACTTTGACCGCGAGGTTACAGGACCAGGGTGTTTATAAACACTGGTGCCCACTGGTGCATACCGAAAAGTAGCACCCGGGACAGTCGCACAGAATATGGCTCGGCAGGGCCGAAATTTGTGCTTCTGTGCGGGATTACATACCATTAGTACATGGGCAATATGGTCGTAACCTACACATAAGTAATGTGAGGTTAAAGGCCAAAGATTCTTACATGCTATAGTCACTCCCTGTCCACCCACGTACAACGACGACGATACAGAATAAGTATCGCACCCGAGTCTGTGGGGTACATGTACACCACACTCGCATTAACTGTCCCTTGAGAGACGCTCAACACAGCTGGGGGCTGCAGGTATTCCAGGAGACCCGATACGGCCGGGGCATGACCTCAGGGCAACCGTTGACTGCCAGGTGTTCGGTCCCTGGGGACCTTCGGAGGCGCCGACGTCGATGCTGATGGGTATCCGTCGCCGGCGAATACAACTGTCTCACAATATTGTTATTTCATACATTTTGTTGAACCAGTCTTGTTTCTACTTCTACTTTCCACTAATCTTTGGTACATGTTTGTTTACTCTCAGATTATAAATGTCAAAGTTTTCCCATTACTTCTTTCTTCCCGTTGTATTCATGAGTTCTTCCCAGTCTGCTTCTTCAAAGAACATATTCAAGCCGGAGTAATCTGCCTTCCCAAAACTGAGTCTGCCTTGCCTGTGTGATTCATTCCTTGGCTCTATTTCCTCATTCACTAGCTGAAATTGAATTGTTAATGGTCCATTTTTCCTATGGGACAAAGGTAGTTCAAAGCGCATAATGATATATGTCTCTTTGGTAAGCAACAGGTCTAATTTCGTGGGGATATCTTCTCTTTCCCGAGTCACTTCCTTTACCCACTGGGTCACTGTATTCTTCATTACTGAGGGCATTTCCCCAGGAATCTGCATTGCCACTTGCTTCCCACTCCTCCCAGTTGACCTCACTGCAATTGAAATTTCCAATAAGGACTATATTGTTCATTTGTTCAATAGTTTTCTTATGAGTAAGGATTATCTCCAACATCTCTTGAAAATAAGTTTCTAGCTCTTGTTTTTGGGTATATATATATATATATATATATATATATATATATATATATATATATAAATATATATGTATATATACATATACATATACATATATATATACATATATATATATATATATATATATATATATATATATATATATCAACCACAATGTATTTTAATTCTAAGCCATCAACATCGAGACTCGAGGAGGCCAACATGCAGAAACTGAAACGGAGTACAGCCAAAGACTCAAACCTGTGCTAGCACGTGACAAGTGTGACTTAACCGATTGCGATATATATATATATATTTTTTTTTTTTCAACCACATTAATTTTTTACTTTTAATTCCACGTCATCACGAACGAGACTGACAATGCGCTCGTCGGAGACATACAGAAACTGATACGAAGTGAAGCCAAGGGCTCGAACCTCAGCTCAGACGTATCAAGAGATGGCGCAGTGGTTAGTCACTGTTACGACCCTATATCAGCTATTTGTAGATTTCAGACAAGCATATGATAATTTGCAAAAATCATCAATGTGGCACATAATGGCAGAACTAAATATTCCAGCTAAACTAATATCCCTCATCAAAACGTGCTACATAGGACGCAGATGTACAGTAAGAGTTAGAAGGAAAGAGACAGAAAGTTTCAATATACACAGTGGCCTTATGCAGGGATGTATGCTGTCACCTTTACTATTTAATCTTGCCTTGGAGAAAGCAGCCAGACAGATTACCAACCATCCAGGGGGAGCTAAGTTATTCAATGGTCAGATAACCCACTTCGCTTACGCCGATGATGTAGGTGTGGTGGCCGAGACTGTGGAGGAAATTAACGAGATATTTACAGTATTCCAGAGAAAAGCAGAACAGACGAGCCTAAAATGCAATGAGCAGAAAACGGATATTATAAAACTAGGCAGAAATGACAATTATACACCAGGAGAAGAGCAAGTTGGATCACTAAGTGTGAAGAAAGTGGGTAAGTTCAAGTAGCTGGGGTCCATTGTCAGTGAGAAAAATTAACTGGGCATAGAAATAAACGAACGAATAGCTGTAGGAAACAGATGTTACTATGTCCTGGCATCTGTAATGAAGACCAGCAGAAGAACTAAGATAAAAATATATAACATTTTAATCAAACCAATAGTTCTGTACGGATATAAGACACGGACACTTGACAAAACAAAGGGCGAAGAGACTGGAATTATTTGAAAATAATATCCTGAGAAGAATCCTCGGCTCAGCATATGATGAAGAAGAAGGGAGATGGGGACAAATACATAACAGGGAAATTAGAGATCAGACCGGACAACCGTACATTCAGGATGAAGTACGGGGAAGAAGAGCAAGGTGGGCTGGACACTGCGTCCGAATGGAGGCAGACTACCAAGGAAGGTGGTGGAAGGAGTGCAGGGCAGACGACCCTTAGGGAGACCCAGGTACAGGTGGATTGATGGAGTAGAGAAGGACGTGGAGAGAGCGGCACCAAGAGAGGACTGGAAAGAATTGGCGGAGGATATAACCATCTGGAGAGGCATAGTGAAAGCGGTGAAGGGTCGTCCGGTCTGACAACCAACATAGTTAAGTTCAATGCAATCTATACCCTTTAGTGACCTGAACGCTAATCATATCACCTCTTTCTCCTCGATCTTTCAAAGTTGGCAGACTCAGTACTTTTAGTCTTTCCTCATATGGCTTTCTTGCCAGGCTGGGGACCATTTTGGTTACTGCCCTCTGTATTCTCTCGATCTTGGTTATCCTTTACTCTGTGTGGGAACCATACTACTGACGCATATTCCAGTGTTGGACGTATCAGGGTTTTGATTTTTTTTCATCATCCTTTCATCCATACAGTGGAACGCCATCTGCAATAGTCCGTATGACTCTCCCACAATATTGCTGATATGTCTATCAGGTGACAGGTTGTCTTTTATCAAGGCTCCCAAATCTTACTCCTGTTTTGCTTTTGTAATGGGTTCACTTCCCAAGGAATATTTTAAGGATGGCCTTTTGCTACTATTGACCATTTCCAGTACTTTGCATTATTTGGTATTGAACTTCATTTCCCATTCTTGGTTCCATGAAAAATAGTGTCTAGATAAGTGGTTCCCAAACTTTTTTCTGTCATTTCCCCTTGCACCCAGTTCAACCATCCAGATTTCCCCCTTTCATGTGTATGAGGGAAAGAGTAGTTAAAACACACTGCGACTATTTACTATTTTATTTTTCAAATGTACATATATACTGTTAAACAGGCATTCTCTCTCTCTCTCTCTCAGACATGAGAAAATTCTTCTGAGATTTTTTTAGTTAGTAGGTAGTGTAATTATTTCCCCCAGTTTGGGAACCACTGGTCTAGATCTTTTTGCAACAGTCTACCATCCTCCTCGTTTTTCACTCTTCTCGTGATTTTTGTGTCATCTGCAAACATGTTGACATAGCTTGTTCTTTTCAATACAACAGTGTGTTCAGCATACCAAAGACACAGATGGAAATCCTCGATCCCACAACCTTGTCAACCAGGTGACTACGAACCTGAACCAGCTTACCGACATTCAAGTGACAGTAGGGGACATCAAAAAGGCAATAAAGGAGCTCAGGATTAACTCGGCCGCTGGACCAGACGGCGTTCCGGCAATCCTACTCCTACAATACAGCGAGGTTTTGGCAGTCCCAATCTATATGCTGTGGCTAGCCTCTCTAGACAAAGGAGAGATCCCGGCACTACTAAAACAAGCCATCATAAGCCCAATATACAAAGGAGGAGATCGAACCTTGCCAAAGAACTATCGACCTGTCGCCCTCACGTCCCACATTGTCAAATTAGTTGAGAAATGCGCAAGGGACAAGCTGTTCACACACCTTGAAGTGAATAAACTCGTAAAAGAGAATCAGCATGGTTTCAGGAAAGGTCGGTCATGCCTCTTAAACCTACTGGCACACTATGACTGGCTGCTACGGAGCCTTTCAGAAGGGAGAAATTTTGATGTAGTATTCCTAGACTTTGCCAAAGCCTTCGACAAAGTGGACCACGGTGTCCTCCTCCACAAGGCAAGGGATCTAGGAATCTTAGGGAAGCTAGGAGTCTGGCTTCACAACTTCCTGACAGACCGTACACAAACAATCGCGGTTGATGGTGTGAAGTCCATTGAATCGAAGGTAATAAGCGGAGTACCACAAGGATCTGTACTCGGCCCCCTCCTATTCCTAATCCATATGAATGACATAAATAGGAGTGTGGACTCAACCCTCCTGTCTTTTGCCCATGATACCCACATCAGCCGTGCAGTGCGGGAAAGTGGGGACGTGCAACATCTACAAGACCATCTCAACTCAGTTTATGCATGGGCCAACGACAGCAACATGCAATTCAACGAAGAGAAGTTTGAGGGTTTGAGATATGGCACAAACCAAGGCATTAAAGACAACACTGACCTGCACACGGAAAGAGGTATGAGATATGGCACAAACCAAGGCATTAAAGACAACACTGAACTGCACACGGAAAGAGGTATGAAAATCACACCCAAAGCCCATGTAAAAAGCCTGGGCATTCACTTATGTGATGATGCCACTTTCCAGCACCACATCATGCGGTCAGTGAAAAGAGCAAGAGGGATGGCCAGGTGGGTACTAAGTATTTTCTCCTCAAGAGAGGTTCAAGTGATGCTTACCCTCTGGAAGGCGCTTATTCAACCGATCCTGGACTATTGTAGCCAACTCTGGTCGCCACACAAACACGGAGACATCCAGATGCTTGAAGCTGCCCAAAGGAATTACACCAGGCATATCAGAGGGATGCAAGATCTCAACTATTGGGATCGCCTGGGAGCACTAGGTCTATACTCCCAGCAAAGGAGGAGAGAAAGACATAGGGCCATTTACACATGGAAAATCCTAGAGGGACTTGTTTCGGACCCCACGCCCTCAACAATCAAGCCATACCACAGTGTAAGGCATGGGAGTAAGTGTGAGAGACAAACTCTCCCACCAAGAGCCCCGGAAAGGATTAAGACCATACTGGCAACCAGCCTAGGCCATGAGGGTCCAAAAATCTTCAACGCCCTCCCAAAAGAGGTGAGAGAGAAAACCAAATGCTCGTTGGACAGCTTCAAACATGCACTGGACAGGTTTCTGCGGAAGGCACCAGACGAGCCTCCAGTGCCAGGCTACACCGCCATCAGTAGGTTTTCTCCAAACTCAATACCAGACCAACTGGCCCTCGCGAGGAGGAACAACAGGACTGGCAGCAGCGGTAGTCCACTACGGCTGTGAGAATCGACCTCAGAACTTCACTAAGTAAACTAAGTAAATATCACTGACATAGACAAGATACATTATTGGTGTAAGCGCTGAACCCTGTGGAACTCCGCTCATTACTGCTCTCTAGCTTGACATCTTATCCTTTACTACTGTCCTCATGTATCTTTCCTTCAAAAAGTCTTTCATCTATTCTAGTTGTTTGAACCTTAGTCCTCCAGGGTGCTCCATTTCCACAGAAGTCGACTGTGAGGTATTTTATTTGTGTGTGTGTGTGTACTGTGTGTGTGTATTTACCTAGTTGTATTTTATGGGAAGGGGAGCTATGCTCGTGGTGTGTATGTATGTATGTGATTCACCATGGTCTTTGGATCACGTGTTGGACTCGTGGTCGACAGCTATTTCCCCCACGGAAGAGAGCTCAGAGCTCGTATATGACCGATCTATGGGTAATGCTGTGACCTTATACGCACACACACCCAACTCCCCGCCCACGAGAGTTGGAGTAACAATCCGCAGCCCAGCCATATTGAAATTATTTCAGCCCTGTGTTTACTTAACCTTAGTATATGAAAGGATAAACACCAGTTGGGTCCCTCTCCTCCCTCTAATTTACCATACCTAGCGTCAAATTCATGTACAGTTCTTAGTCTACATTTGAATTTATGTACTGTTCCAACTTGAGCTATATCACCTGCTAAGCCATTCCAAATATTTATGCATCTATATGGGAAACAGCATTTCTTCACATTGGGTGTGTGTTTAAAGCTGATAATTATCAACGGATTTATGGCAAAGGTTGATGAATGGACTTTAGGGGCACAGCCGGGATTTCGCGAGCACAACATCAACATGTTTACTAAAACTAGGTTAGAAAAATATAGACAAACACTTATATAATTAAAGTAAATTAGATATCAAAACAGCGATATCGGACTAAGATTCTAGAACGCAAACAAAAATATAGGGAAACACTTATATAATTAGCGAAAAATAAATAACAAAACAGCGATATGTCACGCATGAGTTTAGAACGCAAACAAATATCATGGCTGCCCAGAGGATATGTTTATTACTACGGAATCGACCAAAATTGCTGCAAATTAGTGGTGCTTCTCCAAAAATCACTTACAGTTTCGATATCAGACAACTAAGAACTGTGACTTGGCATAACAGGCAAAATAGTGTGTTAAGTAATTACAAAATTCAAAGAAAACAAATCCCGGTGTATGGGTTCGCACATTCGAAATTGAAAACTGCTGTTCTTTCCACTAATGAATACTGCACCAAGCAAGATAGCACCTCTAGTAAACAGTCAATAGGATTAGCGGATCAATTGCTTAGCTCCAAAGTACAATCCGAAGGAAAAGATGGAAAAAGTGAATCGGAAAGTGAGAAGGAAGAACATGAACGGAAATGGAGGGCCATGAAGTTTTCATTTATTTTCTTTGGTGTTATGATGTCTGGAATGGGAACATTCCTTATTTATTCCTGGGGTAAGTAAATGTGTAAAATTCCAGAGTCACGCAAACACGGGTAATATGAAACTTTCCTTGTAACTTGTTCAATACCTCCTAACATAATCTTATGTAACTCAATGCAACTATAACTATTCCATAGAAAAATAGATATTTGAAATGCAAAACAGAAAAAAAAATAAAAATGTGATTGCGTGATACTGGAACAGAACCAGTAAATGTTCTAGGTAAGTTTCAAGGTCTGTTCTATTTAGTTTCTTAACTCAAAAAATTTGGGTGGGTACTGCCAGTACCCACCCAAATTTTTACCAGTTACCAGTACTACTGGTAACTGAGGTATTGAATGCATATTAATATCATGCAGTGGTGACTGGTAACATGCAGCCAATGTTTTAGGGACGGTTTTGGGGTGTCACTACAGGCAGTTGTTACTAATCTCACCTGGTAGGTCCAATTAGGTGCATGCTCTGATGAACAGCCTAGACTAGTTTTGAAGAAGGCATGCTTGGCAAATGTAGAGAAATGTGGCAAATAGGAACTGACAATTTCAATTAGTCTAATGGCCAATTTGTACCCAGTTGTGCTCAGTAATGACCCAGTTGTAACCTTAATTACCCATGGTTAGTATTTATCCATGTATTTTCATAAATTCAAAAGTATCATTCTACCAATCTATACTGATTTTGAGAAGAATACACATTTAGAAATGTGGACTGCAGTGATTTGCTATGCTTTCTATGTGTCTGACAAAACCTAAACCATTTTTATATTGATATGTAGGATAATTTAATATAATTCCTATGTAATAGAAAGCAGAAAGTAATAGTGGATAGAGCCCATTCAAAAAGCTCAATGGTAATTAGTGGAAGATCACAGGGCTTGGTGCTTGGCCCATTATTCCTCCTGGACATAAGTGACATAGACCAAAGGATAAGAACATCCAGTGTCCTTGTTTGCTAATGATAACAGAATCTCATATGAAATTACAGCCAGAGAGGATTCCAAAAGAATACAGAAAGGTCTGGAGGCAGTATACAAATGGTCAAGTGAAAAATTATATATTGTTCAACAACAAGAAATTTGAACTGATAAGATTTGGGCCACATGAAAATATAAGAGTACTGATACACAGTGGGTGCAGAGGAAATAAAAAACATAGGAAATACTATGAGACCTGCAGGTGTGGATGAGCGATGACTGTGTCCTCAGAACATACATAACCCACTTCATTAGTGCCACTTGTAAAATGAGTGGGTGGATCCTTCAAACCTTCAAGACCAGGAATCCCAAACACTTACTACCTTTGTGGAAGACCCTGGAACTTGTGTCAAAGCTGTATGTATGTCAACTATGGTCTCCACACAAAGTCAAGGAGATACAAGAACTAGAACCGGTCCAGAGGCTATTCACGAGGAGGTTAGTCATGGACTCCCTGAATTACTGGGAGAGGCTGAAAAACCTCAAGCTGTACTCGCTGCAGAGACCCAGATAGAACTACATAGTGATTTATGTCTGAAAAGTGTTTGAGAGCAAAGCACCAAACCCATCATAAAATGAAGGATGTGGTATTAAAGGCAGACACCACCTCGGGTTTGCTAGGGCCTGCGAAAGGTCCATAAACCGCTGCTCCCAGTGACTGAAGACAATCCAGGCAGAAAGCTTTACCTGTGTTGGCCCCAGACTCTTCAACTGTCTTTAAAATGAGATAAGGGACCTAATGGGTGTCAGCATGGAGGGTTTCAGGAGGAGGCTAGGAAATTGTCTTGAAACAGTTGGAGTTTTGATAATAAAAAAAAAAAAAAAAATCTAAACTATCCTGACATTCTGTACATGATAATTTTCAATTTTGGAAATTAAATCAACAGTTTTGATATGTGAATTGGAAAAATTTCCTACAAAAAGTGACAAAAGTTCTGAGAGCCATTTAGAAAGTTTGCTTGTGTAGGAGCCCCAGTTTGAAATAATTGACCCAGGGAGACCATAGAAATAGAGGAGCTTGGGATTTGTGACCTTCAAATTATTTACACACTCATCCACTGAAATCCTGTGAACATTTTTCTTGAATCCAACAGCTGTGATCTTGAATTTTTTTTTGTTACATTTTTTTTGTAGGTTTCCGAATCATTTAACAGATTGAAGGCTTTATTAACATAATCCAAATGCTCTAGGATAGCTATTTTACCTCCTTTGTCTGCTTTGGTAATAATGATGTCCAACCTCTTCAAGGCTGCCAGTGCCTTCAGATATTGTTTGGATAAGTCACAATCCTCTTTGAAACACTTGGAAATCTCATTTAACAAAAACCCATTGAGGTACAAGAGGGCTTTATTATAATTATTCACTTGAGCACTTGGGCCATGCAGTAAGACTTTGTTTTGTTTTGATGTTGCCAGATTGCAGTAGACTTGGGAGTTAGGGCAGGTGCTGTTGAAGTGTTTTCCTTTACAGAAACTATGAAATTATAGGGAGGAAGTTAGTATTTCAGAAGAATGAGTGGACATTGTGTTTGTTCCCAAGACTAGGTAATGTAACTTTTGGGTGGAGGTGGTGGTTTGTGAGCTGTTTTGAGCACTGGACTGGTGGGTAATTCCTCTCCTGTGGTGCATTGCCGTTGGGAATCTATCTTCTTTACATCACCTACTAGAAGGCTTAGCTCCTTGACATATGATTGGTATTTGGATGAACAAATTAAAGTTTGGGTGATTAGTCAGTACTTGCCTTTTAACTTGGCTACCTCCCCTGGAAAGAAGAAAAAGCCCTTGGTATATAGATAGAAAGATAGGGTGAGTAGTTTCAGCCATTAGTCAAATGTTCATAGAATTCACATTTTACAAATATATCTTGACATGTTATTACCCATTTTCCTCTATTCTTACTGAGAATGTTTTTGTCTCCAAATTCAAAGTTTCAAGCAATCAGTATAAACTACTTTTTGATTTCTAGGTGCTCCAGATATTGGTCCAGATGGGGAATCAATGGTGGATGAGTTCTCAGGAATGCCCATAATCCAGCAGTACCTGCAGCGCACCTGGAGAGAAGCCATGAACATGGACAAGATGATCAAAGAACCATCAAGGGAAAAGCTTTTGCCTGAAGTCTTACAGGAACCATACATCCAACCTCCATACACGCTAGTCTTAGAACTCAAAGATGTTCTTGTTCATCCTGAATGGACAGTAAGTGTGAATATAATATTTGTGTTTATAAATGCATGTATGCTGTTCCTTTTCTTTATACTACAGTTATGCAAAAAAGTGAGGGAAGAAAAAAGAGTAAATATTGATCGTTATAATAATAATGATAATTATAGAAACTTTGACCTGCCCAAGATTAGAATATGATAGTGAAGGGTATAAGCAAGATAGAATACAGAGGGTAGCAACTAAACTGATTCCCAGCTTGGCAGATAAACCATATGAGGAGAGACTAAAAGATCTAAATCTGCCAATGTCAAAAGATTGAAGAGAGAGGTGATAGGATTATAGTATTCAGGTTGCTACTGGAGATAGGTTCCTTCATCAACCAATTCCCAATGGGGAAGTGACCATGTGATATTGTAATTTCTTGATTGTAGGGAATCCAGAACTAAGGGATGAGTCATATATGTTGGGAAGATATAACTTTTGAAATGCAATCTTTGTGGAACTGAGAATTCTGAGTCAGACAATATGCAGCATAAATGGGACATTTTTATGCATTATATATATATATATATATATATATATATATATATATATATATATATATATATATATATATATATATATATATATATATATATATATATGCAACTTGGGGAGCAGAAAAATATGTACAGAAACTGAAAAAAATTGTATAACCAAAGATGTTCATCTGCAAAAATGGAAAGACACAAGGCATGGGATACGTAGAGAGAGAGGGGAACTATTAATCAAGTAAAGAGTACAAGAAATCTAGAAATGAATATACAAAAATAAGAAAAAAGAAAAGAATTTAAAACAATTATAATTGACAATTGTAAAGTTGAACCAAAACTGTTCTATTTATTTGTTATTGGTACATTGAGACATAGAGAAAAAAATGACAAATTAAAAGTAGGTGGAACAGTATATAAAGATACCAAAATGCAAGCAGAAGTGTTGGAAAAGTAATAGCAGGATTCATGTGCCCTTACTGCAGGGTTACATGACTAGTATTCAGTATTTTCTTAAAAATAACCAGTACTTTTCTTGGGGACAGTATCACACCAAAGAAGTTGATTCAAAGAGGTGATAAAGGAGAGATTTAAGGAGGATAGCAATATGGAGAGATAATATAAGTTAAAAGTATAATATTCTCTTTTTGAGTGGAATCTTCAGTTATAGAAGAAGTTGGTCAAGGGAAAATGAATGTTTTTAGTATAATGAAAATAGAAAATGTTTTGTAAAATGTGCTATTACATGTATTGTCTTTCAACAGTATGAAACAGGTTGGCGGTTTAAGAAACGACCAGGTGTGGATTTTCTTCTACATCACTGTGCGCCACCTCTCTTTGAAATTGTCATCTACACATCTGAACAGGGTTTTGTGAGTATGGACACAGTCAGGAACATTTAATTTATTGGCAAGTGAGATTATATTATTTGTGTCTAAAGGAGGGGAATGACCCAGAGGACTGAAGGAATACTTATATAGTTCCTCTTAACAAAGGAAAAGGGGATAAATATGAATGTATTATTTTTAGGGTGATCAGTTTGTTAAATGTTGAAACTGAGGTGGTAGTAGTTGAGAGGATTAGGAGGGGAACAGAGGGCGTGTTTGGGAAAAGATGTGGATGTGTAGATCAAATTTTCTTTTTGAGTATATGCAAGAAATTTTTGGTAAAAAGAATGTCTTTTTAGCTTGTGGTGGGTGAGGCATGCATCAAATCACGAACCAAGTCGGAAGGGACTGGACTACCTAGAAAAGACCACCCACTTGCATGGGATAGGTAGTTGTAGGAGAGAAAGAGATGTTTGTATAAAAATGAAAAGATAGTTGTGTATGAAAGAGGGTCATTGCCACCAGAATGAATTTTATTGGGTTTACACAGGACTTGTATACAAAATGTGAACCTCAGCTGAGAGTGCAGTTGACCAATCAGAAACTTGCCTGTGGGTGGGAGCACAGTTGACCAATCAGAAGTTTGCCTGTGGGTGGGAACATGGTTGATCAATCAGAAGCTCACTCGTGGATTGAGCAAATTTGCAAGCTTTGGTGAGTAGTGTATTGTGGAGGCAGTGGCTACTTACACATGTGGAAGGAGTTTGTACATGAGCAAGGAGCTGGTTGGCCGATTGCAGTGTGGGCCCATACTGAGTAATGATTGGCTGGCTATATTGTGGGCCTGTGCTGAGGCTTTATAGTACTCCTCCCTCAAAAGAGATGTTGATGCAGTCAAGTGAGAGGGTGGCCTGCCCTTGAGAACTGAACTAGAGGACCTTTGCCTTGAAGGTATGCTGGCTTCAGGCAATCTGTCAACACCCAGTTATTCGTGCCCTTAATTCTCAAAAGGAAAGCCTTGTCCTTCCTTTGAATCACTTCAAAGGGGCCTGAGTTAGGCTTGGTGAGTGGTGGCATGTTAGCATCATTCCTGAGGAAGATGTACCTTGAAGAGTGCAGCTCCTTTGGGACATACTGGCAGTTTGTTGTCTTGTATGTCTGTTGGCAAGAGGGTGAGTTTTCCAACAATGCGCCTGAGCTGTATAAGGTCTACTTGGGAAGGAAAAATTCACCTGGAATGATGAGAGGGTTGCTGTATACCAATTCGTCAGGTGAAGCATTGAGGTTGTCCTTTGGTGTGGTCTGTAGGCCGAGGAGGACCCTGAGAAGCTGGCTGTACCATGCTGTGTTGGTGCATTGGGACATCAGGGTGGCTTTCAGTGTTCTGTGTGCCTGCTCTACCATACTGTTGGCTTTGGGATTGTAAGCTATTGTGTGTTGGATGGTGGTACCTAGCAGCTGCCCTAGGGACATACACAGTTGTGATGTAAATACGGTGCCATGGTCTGAGATGATGTGATCCACCAAAACAAATTTGGCAAGCCAACCTGACACAAGGGTGGTGGCACAGAGGAGGCTGTAGCATTAGCCATAGTGATAGCTTCTGGCCAATGTGTTGAACGATCAATTGATTGCCGTGAACAGGTAGCAGTGGCCATTGGATTTGGGGGGGGGGCATTATGTCCACATGAATATGGGTGAATTGATGCTGCAGTTGGTGAAAAGTCCTGATGCCTGTCTCAGTGTGTCAATGGGTCCTTCATTTCTGGCAGGTGATGCATGCGCAGGCCCAGCTTTTTGTGTCTTGTGATGCTGTGTAATACAAAATTTTCCTTGAGCCAGTTGTTGGTTGTAGATGACACTGTGCTTGTGGATTGGCCAGAGGAAGGTCCAAGGCAGCTGGTGATGGAGTTTGGGATGGTATGTGAATGGAGAAAGCTGAAAGTAAATGTGGAAAAACGTGAGGTGATAAAATGTACAAGGGAAGAGAGCAGCAGTGAGTTGTAGATAAGTCTTAAAGGAAAGAGCCTGGAGGAAGTGGAGAGTTTTAAGTATTTTGGGTCACATGTAGCAGGGGAATGAAAAGTGTCATGAGAAATAGGTATTTTGGGGGGTGAATGCAAAGAAGACTATGAAGGTGTGATTGTGTCTTTAACTCTATGAGACTGAAATGTAAAAAAGTAGTTTAAATGTGTTTGAAATGAAGTGTTTAAGAAATATGCTGGGGGATTAGGATGGATAGAGTGAGACATGAGGAGGTGAGGCAGATGGTAGAGATAGAAAGGAAACTGGAAGATGGGTTTGATAAAAGATTATGGGATGGTTTGGGCATATGGAAAAAATGAGTGAAGAAAGACAAAATTAAAAAAAAGAGTGGAAGGTTGTGGTGGATGGAGTGAATTTGAGGGGAAGACCAAGAATGAGGGTAATGGTTGCCATGTAATAAAGCTGTGGAGGTACACCAGGGCCCTGCTGTGGATCTTCTTGCATTACTTTTAACTCAGGCATTGGGTGGGACAAGGATGGTCCTTCATCCACAAGGCAAGGGAAAACAAACAGGTGTGGCATGGGTGAAGGGTGCATGCCTTGGCTGGCCATCTCCTATATATGGAGCCTTTAAATGTGTATCATGTCATGTAGTACTTTCCACCAAATCTAACCTGCAGATTCTTGAGAGAGGTCCTATATTTAAAAATGATGCTCTTGTGTCAGGTTGCCATGGCTGTTCAATGTGTACATGGATGGGGTGGTATGGGAGGTAAATGCAAGGTTGGTGGGCAGGGGATTAGAGATGATTAGAGATAGTGGGAAGTAAATCATTTATTGTTTGTGGATGACACTGCACTTATGGCTGGGTGAGAGGAGGGATTAAAGTAGTTGGTAACAGAGTATGGAAAGGTATGCGATAGGAGAAATTTGAAGGTAAATGTGAGTAAAAGAAAGGTGGTGAGATGTTCATGGGAAGAGGTTGGCAGCAAGTTGGAAGTTTTAAAGGAGAGAGGCTGGGGTTGCATGTGGCAGGAAATGGAGGAAAGAGGGTGGAGGTAAACTTAAGATTGAGAGAAGCAAGTAAATGTTTTGGGGGATTGACAAGTGTCATTAGAAATAGGTAACTAGTAATGGATGCAAAGAAAAGATTATATGAAGGGGTGATTGTAACTGACACTGTATAGGGCAGAGACTTGGAATTTAAGAGAGACAGAAAGGAGAAGTTTAAATGTTGGAGATGAAGTGTTGGAGAAGTATGTTAAAGGTTACAAGGTTGGATAGAGTGAGAAATGAGGAGGTGAGGCAGAGAGCAAGGGTGAAAAGGGAGCTGGCAGATGGGGTTAATGAAAGATTATTGGGATGGTTTGGGTACATGGGAAGAATGAGTGAAGACAGATTAGCAAAAGGATTATAGAAGGCAGAGGTGGATGGAGTGAACTTGAGGGGATGACCAGATGGATGGGATGAAAGGGGCTCTAAGCAAGAGAATATCTATTGAGCAGGGAAGGGAGAATTCAGGGGATAAGGGTGAGTGGAGAATGGTTGTGTAGGGACAATATTTTGATGCAGTTGAAAGGGAGTTTCTCCCTGTCTTCTTTGTATTAAGCATGAGGGGACAAGGAGGGATAGTCATGGTATAAGTGAAGTGACCCTGCTGTGGATTGTCTTGCTGTATTGCCTCTGACCCTTGTAGTGGGCAGGAAACAGGGATGACTATTCATCCATGAGGAACTAAGATGAGAAGATAACAAGGTGGTGAAAGGGAGTGAAATGGGTGGGAGTGGGTATGTACCTTTTGTACCTTTGACTTGGCTTCTTTCCTTGTAAGAGGGAAAAAGCCATTGGTGTATAGATAGATAAGACGATGATGTCTTGTTGATAATATTTTGATGTATTTGCAGACAGCATTTCCAATTATTGATCATCTGGACCCAAATGGATATATCTGGTATCGCCTGTTCAAAGATTCAACACGCTACGTTGAAGGCAAACATTTGAAGGATCTTGCATGCCTCAACAGGGATTTAAAGAAGGTACTGTTGGATTTGAGGTTTATTTTATGAGTTTAATATTATGATGTATTACAACTGTAAATGGGAAAGACTGAGAGTAGTTAACAATAATGCTATTGAATGAACAAGGTTGGCTTATCTAACCTGGGGTAGACATCAATTAAGTGGGACTTAGTAACTGGAAAAATTCTGACGAGTAATGATTAATATCGTTTAAAAAATAAAGTATCTCACTAGCAAAGAAAATGTGTGATAAGATGTAAATGAAGTTTGGGTTAGGAGAGTTGGTTATGGAGAAGGATGGATGAGCAGGAAGATTAAGGAGAGGTTATGATAATTGGGGAAGGTATGGAGGAAGAAGAGCAGGAGTAGTAAAAATGGTGAGAAGGGGGTTGGAGGTGTAATATTTGTAGAAGGGAAGATGGCATAAGATAGTTAAATTAGTTATCTGAGGAATTTAGATAGGTTTCATAGTGAAGTGATGGAATGAAATTTATTGAAAATAAATAATTTTTATGAATATCACATCCATGATGATAATATGAATTATATGATTTAATTCACAAGCTGATTGCTCATAGAAGATGAGTTGGAAGGGCAAGAACGGGAAATGGGAATGGGTAGGGGAAGTAGGAAGTATAGCTGTGTTTAAGTTTCAGTTGATTGGAATATTCAATAAACCAGACTAATGAATTCCCTCAGGAAGTTAGCATAATTGGGAATTGACTGTAAAATAATTTTTGTTGAATTCATGAAGCCTACTTTACTTCAGGTAATCATGATAGATTGGGATGAAGATGCCATTACATCAACTCAGAACCACTTGAAACTCAAACGTTGGGATGGGCAAATGGATGACCATACACTGATTGACCTTGGCATTATGCTTAGAAGTAAGTTATACTGTAATTTGTAGTTTTGTTACAAATTTGTTTGTATGTATATGTCCATGCATGTAGTTATTGCTAGTTTGATATAATGTATATGCTAGTTTATGAATCAGAATTACTTTTTTTGGTGCAGCAGAACCTCTATATTGAAACATAACACTGGGCAGGAAAGAAGAGTATTGTCTGCTACATAGGCAAATGGTGCTGTACTAAACTAAATCGAGTAAGGTGATTGTGAATCTGGACTCAGAATTGATGTAACATATCAAGATTTTGAGTTATGCACATAATTATATATTAATACTGTATTAGTATCAGGACTAATTAAATACAAGGTCAATAATTATTATAATAGTATATTAGTCAAGAGTTTTTAAGAGAGTCAAGGTCCTAGAGCTTGTGGGGGTGGGACTTTGCCAGGGATGTGTTATGTTGCCTTGGCTGTTCAGTTTATACATGGATGGGGTGGTGCAAGAGGTAAATGCAAGGGTAATGAATTGGGGATTGGAGATGTTTAAAAGAAATGGAGAAAAGTGGGAGATAAGTCAGTTGTTGTTTGCTGACGACACTGCGCTTTTGGCAGGATCAGAGGAGGGATTGAGGAAGTTAGTGACAGAGTTTGGGAAGGTGTGGGAAAGAGGGAAGTTGAAGATAAATGTGGGTAAAAGTAAGGTGATGAGATGTACAAGGGGAGAAAGTGACAGCAGACTGGAAGTGAGTATTAAGGGAGAGAGATTGGAGGAAGTGGATAATTTTAGATACTTGGGTGTGAATTTGGCAGGAAAGGGAGGAGTGGAGGTGGAGGTAGTATGTAGATTAATATAAGCAAGGAAATGCTGTGGGGGATTAAAAAGTGTAATGAGAAATATACATTTGGGAATGGATGCTAAGAGGAGATTGTATGGAGTGATTGTGCTGACCAGAGACATAACAAAAGTTGTCTGGGTGATTCACACTGCCTCTCCTATTGATGATCTAACACAATGAGGACAGTTAAAACAGTAATCACACAGAGCAAGAGCTACACATACCACACATGATGGCAGTGCAAATGACACTGAGTGTTACCAAAAACAAACTGACATATTAGGTGGTTGCTCACAATACTTCAGCACCATCTGTTGCTAGACTAAATAATGAACTTTCTCATTGTTTGTTTTATTGCTGATATTTCTTTAATTTTGAATTTAGACTGCTTTCATTTTAGCAAATTTTATAACAAGCTGAAAGTATAATTATAATCTTGCACATGTTCATAACTCCAAATCCTGACATGCTAGAACAATTCTGATTACAGATATGGGATGAGCATCATCAATTTAGACTAAAACACATGCTTCTAGTAGCAAAATCTTTGTTGTCCAGTGTAAGTGATGAGATAGGTATGTGGTGGAATGGAAACTGTCATTGAGGGTAATGTAGGAAAAGGTGAGACTTGGTATGGAAGAAGTGGGCTTTTATGAATGTACATGGTAACAATAGTGAGAAAACTCAGGAGGAAAGGGAAGCATTTTGAATTAATTTAAATGAGTGTGTAAAAGAATTTTGGGAGAAATGTAAATGTGGTGGTGTTGTGGAAGCTTATGTAGTGGAAGAGATGACCTAATAGATTGCATAGCAGGGAGATATGGGGCAGTAGGAAGGAACTATTGTGGAGATGCTGGAGATGTGTACTGAAAGGCAAATGATGATACCAAGGGACCAATGACTTGGCCAACCACCCTATAAGGGGGAAAAGACCTTTTGGTGTATGTATGTATTTGGAATTTGAGGGAAGTAGAAAGGCGAAGCCATAACATGTTTGAGATGAAGTGGTACAAGGATGGATAGTGAGAAATATGGAGATGAAGGAGAGAACAAGAGTGGAAAGAAAGCTGTTGGATAGGGTAGATCAAAGATTGCCAAGTTGGTTTTGGGCATAGGAAAAGAAAAAGTAAGGAAAAGAGTAGAGAAAACTGTGGAATAACTTGAAAGACCAAGAATAAGGTGGATGGATGGAATAAATATGGTATCGGAGGCAAGGGGAATGTATGTTGAACAAGGAAGGGAGAGTGTAAAAGATAGGAGTGAATGGAAAGGGGTTGTGAATGGACAAAAAAAATGGCATAGCTAGAAAGAATGTTTTTATTTCTTTGCTCTGTACATTTTTCAAGTAAAGGAGGTGAGGGGGATGTGGTGGGGATGAAGTAGCAGTTTTTGGGCCCTGATATTAAGGCATGGTCTTGCTGCATTGCCTTTGACCCAAGCAGTGTGGAGGATGATAGAGATGACCCTTCATCCTTGAGGTACTAGGATGGGAGGGCCAGTGTATGAGTTTTGGATAGTTGAATGCTTGAACTCAGTCACTACCCAGATGAAAGTGGAAAGGCCCTTTGGTATGTGTATTTTCTGCATAACTGTTCCACATATAAATATTCTGTATTTTCTATGTTATTCATGAATTCTGGAAGCTCGCTGGCTGAGCAGGTTAGGGCGTCATTACTTACGGCGAAGGTCGAGGTGAGGGCGGTTCGAATTCTGCCATCAGCGAAGTTGAACCAAGGGCATGGTTCATTAAATTCCACGCTACAAAGCCCTCTGTGAGGGGCACCATCCTAGCCTCCTGATAGGATGGAGTTTGTGACGTTAAACCATATCATCATTCATGAATTGCATTACTAAACCAAACACCTTTTGCAGCCATTGCAGAATCAGAGGTAGAAGATGTTAGAGAAGTTCTTAGTTATTATCGTAACTTCCAAGATCCACTGGAGCAGTTCAAGGAGAATCAGAGAGCAGCTCAAGAGCAAGAAGCTATTTCTAGGAAGAGGACTGAGGAAGAGCTAAAAACTGGTGGACTTAAGATGTCGTGGGCAGCTAATTTGTTAAAATGGCGTTGAGATACAACATGCCTGTTTACACTCATGTTCTCTGAAACTACCATCTTCCATGTGTGCTTCTTCTTTTGAAGAAGTAATAGTAACACTGATTCTCTTACTTAATTGATGTATAAAGGATGGCTTCTGCTGTCAGTATGTGAATAAACAGTAAAACAGTTCATAAAGCCAATACCCCAGATAGGGAAAACAATTCCTAGTACTTTAATTTCTTATTTCTATCCTTAGAATTGATCTTGTGATTATGAGTGGTACCTTTGTGCACATAAATGGTTCTTGGGTAATGCTTTTAAGTACATTTACACCCTCAAGACTCAATGAATTCTACTAGCAAGATGGATTCCTTGACTGTTACAGATATAGTTAATTATACAGGGGTTTAGAGAAAGGTAATGATTTTTTCATACTTATAGAGGAAAGCCAAATTCAGTGGCCAGATTCATAACAATAGTTTGGAATGGATATTTGAGGCACTTAATCACACATTGTATTTACCTTTTTAGTATACAGGAAGGGAGAGGCCAGAGGACAGGGGTGAGTGGAGAATGTCTGTGTATGGATGACACCTTGGTGCAACATGAAGGGATTTTATCCCCATCTTCTCTCTTATGTTGAGCAAGGAAGGGAAGGGGTGGATGATCTTTTGACGCAGCCTGAAGAGATTTTTCCCTGTCCTGCCTATTTCCCACATGAGGTGATGGAGAGGGTGGGGTTGCTGATTACGGGAAGCAGTTTTGCTATGGATGTGTGTCTTGCTGTATTGCTTCTGACCTGGGCAGTGGGCAGGAGACAGAAATTACCCTTCATCCATGAAGAGCTAAGATGAGAAGGAAACAAGGGTGGTGGATGGGAGTGGTATGGGTGGGGGTGGGTGTGCCTTTGACTTGGCTACCTCCTTTATAAGAGGGATGATGATAACATTCCCTAGGCTGTCTGGCCAAGCAGTCTCCCTGAGGAATTCCATGTTGTTGGCATTTGTAATTGTGTACAATACAGTCTTCTATAATGTGTTGAATAGTATGGGGTGAAGTGTTACATCTTGGACTGATATCCACAGTGCATTCATCCATCCACCTCTGCTAATTTAGAAGGGCTGGATGGTGGCTGTACCACAGCCTGGCCAGGTGGACTCCATCCTCTTCAAAAGCAATGTCACAAGACACAGCAAGGCTGCTTCATTAAATTGGCGAACCCCCTCTCCATCCCCTCATACAGAAGGGAGAAATCCCTTGGGGCTGCGTCAAATTTTTCTCACACATACTCTCTCACCACCCCATCCCCCACCCATTCCACCTCATGGATCACAGCATCATCCATATACAACCATTCTATATTCACCTGTCTTCTGTCCTCTCCCTTCCTCCCTCAACAGACATTCCTTCTTCCCCAAAGCCCCTTTTACCCCATCCATCCATTACAACTACAAAATAAATATAATCAATATGCTGAAGCCGGCATCCTTGTCCACTCATACCTCATTATGCCTGCACAGGCATCATGAAGATTATCTGCTATTTCCCCCAGGAGAAGAGTTTGGATGTACATATTCTAAGGATAGAGAGTGGGGGAATATCAGATAATTTTTTGGTGGAAGGTGAGGGATGAAGGATAGATGGAGAAAGAGGAAAAGGACAGAAGTTAGGAAGGCATTGTGAAAATTATCTGCTATTGCCCCAAGGAGAAGAGTGTTGGATGTACATGTTCTAAGGGGAGAGAGTGGGTGAATATTAGATAGTTTTTGGTGGAAGGTAAGTTGAGAGTGGAGGATAGATGGAGAAAGAGGAAAAGGACACAAGGTAGGACGGTGCTTAGAGGAAACTGCTTAACCCATTCAACTCCGATGACAAGATGTCTTGTCATTTGGTCAAATAAAACAAAAAATCATAAAACACAAAAATGTTTGATCAAACACCAGAAAAATATGACGTCAGTCCTCGCTTCGCTGCGAGCGAAGCGAGGATTGACGTCATATTTTTCTGGTGTTTGATCAAACATTTTTGTGTTTTATGATTTTTTGTTTTATTTGACCAAATGACAAGACATCTTGTCATCGGAGTTGAATGGGTTAAATGAGAAGGAAAAGGAGAAGAGTGGGAGGGAGTGAAGGATGGAGTAGAACTAGAAGTGGAGGAGGAATGGGGATATTACAAGGAGGGAGTCACATACATATACTAAAGGCTTTTTCCCCCCTTATAAGGGAGATAGCAAAAAAACAGGCATAAAAACCACTCCCACCCATTCTATCCCTATTACATTCCATTCACCTCCCTCATCTTGGCACCTCCTAGATGACAGGTCATCCCTGCATCTTGCCCACTGCCCTGGGTCAGGAGCAGTGTCACAGGAGGGAGTCACAAGGTGTGCAAAGATGTATGGAACAAGGAGGACAGGAGGAAGTAGAACGAAGGGTAGCGAGTGGTGGGATGATGAAGCAAAGAAGGTTGTAGAGAAGAAGAAATGAGCATTCACAGACTGGTTACAAAATAGGACAAGAGAATCATATGAGAGGTACAAAGAAAAGAGAAATAAGGCATAACAAAGGAGACAAAGAGGAGAGCAGATGCGAAATGGGTAGGAGTACGACAACATTTTGAAAGAAAGTGTTTTGGAAGGAAATTGAGAGGAAGGAAGCAAATCAAGTAGAGAAGAGAAAGTAAAAGGTGCAGATGAAGAGATGATAATGGAAGAGATGGCAGTAAGAGGAATATGGATAGAATATTTTAGAGATGCTGAATGTGAAGGAGGATAGGGAGGGAAAGGTAGTCGCAGTGGGAAGTGCTGAGAATATGACAGAGATGAACGAGGAAAATGGAGGAGGACTAAAGAAAGATGAGGTGAAAGCAGGTAAGGCATCTGGGTTAGATGGGTGTCACTGAAATGGGAACTCACTTCTTTTAGTTGGTTCTCTTGATTAATGGGCTTCCTCCCCTCACTTCACTAAAGTTTTCTGTCTGGGAGAATTAAATTGTAGAGTTTTCTGTATCTTCTGTTCAATCCAACAAAGAGTACAATGCATTCTCCAAAGTTTTCCTAAGGAATCCCACAAGAGCACATATACAAGGTCCTACTTGAGCTTTGCAGTGATGTAGTCATTTCCTTAGTCCTATGATCTTTATATCTAAGATCCTTCCCAATTAGAATTTTCTCCTCTTCCACCCATTCACCAATCAGGTTCTTTGTTTCATGCCTTTACAGCAATATTATTTACTTAGAATAATCTCGAGTCTCTGCATAATTCTCACTTAGGTTACAAAGGAATGTCATTTCAACAATATGTAAATATGTATATATATCACTTAGACAAAATGTAGTGGCACATTTGTAAATAATAATCATGAAGAACCCACAGTCGGAATAAAAGGAAACTTAGAAGAAAGTATAACTTCTATATTTTGGCTAATAGCTACAGACCTCTTTAGGAAAGTACAGATTACAAGAATTTGCAGAGACATAAGTACAATTGAGATGTGAGTAGAAGGGGAACACACACAGCTAAAACCGGACAATTTGTCGCGCAGGGCAGAGTCACCTCTGACTCCACCCTGTGTGACGGATTGTCTGGTTTTAGCTATGTGTTCCCCTTCTACTCACATCTCAATTGTACTTATGTCTCTGCAAATTCTTGTAATCTGTACTTTCCTGAAGAGGGCTATAGCTATTAGTTGAAATATAGAAGTTATACTTTCTTATAAGTTTCCTTTTATTCTGACTGTGGGTTCTTCGTGATTATGTATATATATATATATATATATATATATATATATATATATACACACACAAGCTTCCAAGCACAGCTATTTTATTACACAAAGTGGACTTAAGTAGCTCACTTTGGCTGTTATTTACAAACAACCTACCTATAAAATGCAACAACCCATCTTCTACCAGCCTCTTACAGGGTTTGACAGACACCACTTGGTTGCCCCAACTCTTTTCTGCCTGGTTGCCACCATATTATAGTTTCTCATGCTGGTGTTTGATTCTTTTTATGTCTTCATCCTTTTGATCACAACCAATAACTTCAATACGAATCAAATTCTGGCATGCAACATCAGATGCCTGAGGTACAATGATTGATGCCTCTCACATTATAAAATATAGTCACTGCTGTATTACTCATTCTCTTTCACTGAGTAATAATAAACACTGAAAAAGTGATCAAGCCAGTTCACAGACTTTGGGGGTCACTTGGCTACAACTACAAAATAAATATCAAGACGCCGACACCAGCACCAATGTAGGTGTCATTGTGTGGAAGAGGTTAAGGCAGCAATAACTAGGGAGAAAAGAATAATTATGAAAAGAAATACATCGTAGTTATTATAAGAGTTGTTTCTATTTGACCTCAATGGATGTAATTTTCTCATTTTCATTGATGGTGATTTTTCTGGGAGAGTAATGTTGATATCTGTGAAGTATGTTTTATTGGTTATATGCATTGTATTCAGGGTGTTAACAATAGTGATGTGTGTCCCTGCATATATTTCACACTTGTCAGAAACTGAGATTAGACATTCAACTGATTTTAATTTAGGATCTCATTCAGGACAGATAATGGATACTCCGATTTTGTTTGGGAAAAATAGGAAATGTGAACTTCCTACATTACTATGAGTAACCCGGTTTATAAATATTTTTTTGTAGTGAGAGTTCTGCATTACACATAGTTTTAACTAGTGAAACTTCACAAGAATTTTTCAATGCTTCATGGAACATGAAAAGAGAAGCATGCAATAGGTATAGATACTTGTTTGTGATCTTACAGTTCTCTTGAAATCTAAAACTATATACACTGATCCACCATCATGAGCAGGGATTTTTTTTTTTTTTTTTCCAGAGCCATTTTTCATTTTTTTTTTAAATTTAACCAGAGCCATTTTTGATACTTCCAGAGCCATGTTTTTGCAGGTTCGATTTCCTTCAAACTATTGGAAGGCTAACTCATTACTCATGTCGGAGTGAGTTTGCATATGTACAGTGTATGTATGTATGCGGTGATGTGGTATTGGGTATGGTGCATTGTACATGTAGTCAGCACATTGATTGGGCAGCTAGCTGCATGCAACCAATGAACTTCCCTGCATACAGGTACCATGCATTTCGCAACTAGCGACATTATGTAGCACGATAGTTGTGTAGAGTCTAGTCAACATGTACTAGTATACGCGTGCATGCAGCTGATACGAAGCTAGGCTAAGTAAGCCATTGAACTCTAGCAGCTATACCGCGTACACATATGTACATACATCAACAAATTAAAGTTGATTGATGCATTGCGTTTATGATATCGATTGATAATGTAATGATTGATCACGGGTAAGTTGTGTTTGCTATGATCCTTTCATCAATGATGATGGGATTCAGGGATTGCCAAATGATGGATAATGCACGAAAAACGTTGAATCTTGCCGCGGGAGCGATTTTTTTGTGGGGGATCGCTCCCGCTATTGGATTTGCAAGAGCGACATTGGAACTTTCCCAAGCGAAATTGCTCGTCGCTCCCGTGTATTTTTTTTTCGCTGATCATGAGGTTGCCCTCATGACTGACCAAGGCTCCAGGTTGCACAGTATTCCAATTTTGAGCATACACCATAAATATTAATATTATAATTCCAGTCTTCATCTGTAAAAATTGGTGGTCCAGTGTTAATATTAAGTTCATACATAATATGATCAATGTATTCCTGATACTCTTCAGAACTCGAAGTTTCCCCAGTAGAATGTATAAAATGAGTATCTTGTTTTTTGTCTTAATCAAAAAGTTGTCTCACAGTCATTCTCACAATTGCCATCATTACTAAGTTTTACCATAGTACTTTACAAGTCATCTACATATCTAACTGACACATCACTAGTTTCTAAGTGTAAAATCTTGTATTTATTTCCACTGGCAAAATCAATTATTCTCTACAGGCTGGAGTATCTGGGTATTGGCTGCATGTCATCATGGGATTAAAAGCTACTAAGTAGCATGCAGCTGATACTTTAGGTATTTGGGGTGCCCCCTACTGATCAGAACCACACATCATTATGTCTGTGGTAGAGGAAATCTCTATTCATAGAGAAATTATGATACTTTATTATACTGTGACTGTCTCACCTTTATGCTCCCCCCACTCTTGTTACTGTTCTGTTCCATTTCTTTTCTTTGCCTAACCCTCTGGTGGGGGAAAAGAATACTGCCACCAAGTCTTTCCACTTGAGTTGTATGAGGCTACAAAAATGGGACGGGGATAGGACTAGGCATCCTTCACCCTGTAGCCCCAAAGTGGATTCCTAAAAAAAAGTAAAGGCATATGAGGGTCTAGGAGGAGTTTTCTAACCAGTACCCTAAGGTTTAGGTCTTTTAATGTGCATGGATGTGGTACAGATGAGAATAAATGGGAAGAGGTAGGCAGTATGTTTGTGAGAAGAAAGATGGATGTGTTGGCATTGAGTAAAACTAAGTTGAGAGGGAGGGGCGAGTTTGAGTTTGGGAGTGTAGTTGGGAGGATCTCAAGAGTGAAGAGAAGATGAGGGAGAGAAGGGGTGGCTATACTAGTAAGTGAAGAGATAGGTAAGTGTGTAGTGAAGTGGAAGGAGGTTTCTTCAAGGTTAATGTGGATGAAAGTGAAACTGGGAAGGGAGATATGGTTTTTTGTAAGTGTATATATGGGCCTGATAGTGAGGAGAGTGTAGATGAAAGGGAGTTTTTTTTGGATTTCCTTAAATGAGTGCATAGAGGGATTAGGGAGAAATGTCAATGTAGTGGTATTGGGAGACCTTAATGCTAGGGTAGGAAATGGTTGGGTGGTGTGGAGTTCCAGGAAAAAATTGTAGTGGAGAGTTGATAGTGATGTGCCTAGAGTTGATCATAGCAAATACAGTATTTAGGAAGAAAGTCAAGCATAAGTACACATGGGAGAGGGTGGTGGATGGAAGGGTGGTAGTGGCAATGGACTATATAGTGGTAACCAGGAGTACAGTAGGAAGAGTTAAGGATGTACATGTTCTAAGGGGAGAGAGTGGGGGAATATCAAATAATTTTTTGGTGGAAGGTATGCTGAGAGTGGAGGATAGATGGAGAAAGAGGAAAAGGACAGAAGGTAGGGAGGTGCTTAAAGTGAAATGCTTAAATGAGGAAGAAAAGGAATGGGAGGGAGTGAAAGATAGAGTAGAGCTAGGAGTGAGGGAGGGATGGGGATAGTTCAAGGAGGAAGTCACAAGGTGTGCAAAGATGGTGTGTGGAACAAGGAGGATGGGAGGAAATAGAAAGAAGGGTAGTGAGTGGTGGGATGAGGAAGCAAAGAAGGTTGTAGAAGTTGAGAAGTGAGCTTTCACAGACTGGTTACAAAATAGGACAAAAGTCATATGAGAGGCACAAAGAAAAGAGAAGTAAAGCATAAGATAAAGGAGGCAAAGAGGAGAGCAGATGTGAAATGGGGTAAGAGTATGACAGAAAATTTTGAAAGAAAAATATTTTTTGGATGGAAATTAAGGGAGGAAGATGAGGTGAATCAAGTAGAGAAGAAAGGGTAAAAGGTGGAGATGGAGAGATGATAATGGAAGAGATGGCAGTAAGAGGAAGGTGGGCAGAGTATTTTAGAGAGTTGCTAAATGTGAAGGAGAATAGGAAGGGAAAGGTAGTTGCAGTGGGAAGCACTAAGAAAATGAGTGATGAGTGAGGAAAATGGAGGAGAAATACGGAAAGATGAAGTGAAGGCAGTTAAGATGAGAGCAGGTAAGGCACCTGGGTTGGATGGATGTCCTACAGAACATCTAAAAAAAGAAGGTACAATGATGGTGGACTGGCTGGTGAGGTTATTTAAATATTTGTTTAAGAGAGGGAAAAGTGCCAGAGGACTGGAGGAATGCCTGTATAGTTCTGCTTTACAAGGGAAAAGGGGACAATTGTGAGTGTATTAAGTTTCAGAGGGATCAGCTTGTTAAGTATAGTTAAGGCTTATGGGAGGGTCTTGAATGAGAGGGTTAGGAGAGGAACAGAGTAATTGGTGAGGAACAGTATGGGTTTAGGACAGGTAGGGGTTGTGTGGATCAGGTTTTTGTGGTAAGACAGATATGTGAGATGGCTTTAGGAAAATGTAAGGATTTTTTGGGGGGCTTTTATGGATTTGGAAAATTCTTATGACGGTAAATAGGAAGGCACTGTGGGTAATATTGCAGATATATGGGATACGAGGAAAGATTTTAAGAGCAGTCAAGAGTTTTTACGACAGTAGTACAGTTTGTGTTGGAATCAGAAATGGAGAGAGTGAGTGGTTTGAGGTAAAGGTGGGACTTCATCAGGGATGTGTTATGTTTGTTGCCTTGGCTGTTAAATTTATACATGGATGGGGTGGTGCAAGAGGCAAGGGTAGTGTGTCAGGGATTGGAGATAGTTAAAGAAAATGGAGATAAGCCAGCTGTTGTTTGTTGACGACATTGTGCTTTTAGCAGGATCAGAGGGGGGATTGAGGAAATTAGTGACAGATTTTGGGAAGGTGTGTGAAAGAAGTTAAGATATATGTGGGTAAAAGTAAGGTGATGTGATGTACAAGGGGAGAAGGTGGCAGCAGACTGGAAGTGAGTATTAAGGGAGAGACTGGAGGATGTGGATAGATTTAGAAACCTGTGTATGAATGTGGCAGGAAAGGGAGGAGTGGAGGTAGAATGTAGATTGAGAGGAGTAAATGCCTTAGGGGATTAAAAAGTGTAATGAGAAATGGACATTTGGGAATGGATGCTAAGAGGAGATTGTATGGAGTGATTGTGCCAGCAGCACTGTATGGGACAGAAACATGGAACATAAGAGAGGAAGAGTTTAACCCGTTAACTCCGATATGCCGCCTGGGAGGCAGCACTGGGGAGAACCGATATGCCGTCCGGGCAGCACGATATTCAACTCCTAACAGAAATCGCGCTAGATTTGGTAGCGCTCTCATACTTTTAGGGAAGTTTGTCTGACTTGTCAACACTGCCCAGAGAATGCTACAATGCCAGTTAGTGCTTTCATACACGCGGTAGAGCGTTGATACACGTGGTGACTCGGGAGTGCTTTTTGCATTTTATTTATTGGGATTACCTACCTCAATCAGTGTGATATTAGTATAAACATGCCTCAAGGAACTAAGAGGAAGCTTTTGTATACGAGTTACAGTGATCCATATGATCGAGAACCAAAAACAGAGGAAAGTGATTGTGATAGTGACACTCGTAGGCCACCCAGGGCTAGTAATGCCAAATCCACCAAATCATTTTTTTCTGCATGTTTATGGTGTCCCTAACAACTTGCTCTATCTATCTGGTGCAAAAGGTGCTTGAAACCAAACTGCACTGATACCAACCATCATGCAGAATCATCTGAGTATGCCATAGCACGCCCCCCGAGTCTGGTAGTAAAAGTTGCTGCTACCGATTCTTGCACCAGATCTACAGCTTCCAACCTTTCTCATGGCCATCCTAGAGTGGGTATATGATTTTTATGTGTCTTGGCTGATGCGCCTGAGTACTCCAAAGAAGTTAAGCATAATTTTATTCAATTTGGTAAGACTTGAATTTTCGGTCATAAATTCGTCATCAGAGACAAATTGATTTGAGGGGTTGTCAGATTTTACGGGTTAAATGTGTTAGAGATCAGGTGCCGAGAAGTATGATAGGGGTTACTAGGCTGGATAGAGTGAGAAATGAGGTGAGGAGAATGGGAGTGGAAAGAGAGTTGGGAGATAGGGCTGATGAAAGAGTATTGGGATGGTTTGGACACATGGAAAGAATGAGTAGTGAAAGATTAGTAAAAAGGGTGTGGAAAACAAAGGTGGAATGAGTGAACATGAGGGGGCAACCATGGATGAAATGGATGGGGTAATAGGGGCATTGGGAAAGAGGGGAATGTCTGTTGGGGAAGGACAGAAAATATGGGTGAATAGAGAATGCTTGTGTATGGATGAGGGGGAGTGGGAGTATGTGTGAAAAATGAATTGAAGCAGTAAAGGGATTTCTCCCCATCTTCTTCATTTCTGCATGAGGGGATGGAGAGGGGGGTCACCGATTTAATGAAACGGCTTTGCTGTGGATGTGCTGTGTCTTGTGACACTGCTTCTGACCCAGGGCAGTGGGCAAGATGCAGGGGTGACCCAAGGTGGGGGGAAGGGGGGTGGATGGGAGTGGAGTATGTGGGGATGGAATGGGTGGGAGTGGTTTTTTTATGCCTTTGTTTTTTGGCTACCTCCCATGTAAGGTGGAAAAAGCCTTTGGTATATGTATGTATGGATTTTGGCCATGAGGAAATCTATTTGTAGTTCTATTTTGTGTGGTATTCTATGTTGTTTCTTCATCTATTGTGAATATTCATGTGTAAGGCTTGAAATATATCCTATCTGAGATGTAATCATCTATGTTATACCCTGGCTTTGGTTCCGCAATTAAGATTTCATATGGGATAATTTTGTCTCCATGTAGATAATAGTGTGGAGTTTCACCAATAGCTGTATTGATTTGGTTATTGAGTGTACATTTAACACAAAGAATCCAATTATCCCAAGTTATACTACGGAGGCTTATCAAACTTCTGACAAGTGATAATTTTCTTATTTAACCTTTGTACTGCTCCATTGCTCTGAGGATGATTAACTTGATTATTAATTTTGTTTATCTTAAATAATCTATATAATTCTTCCAATATTTTCTTGTTAAATTCACTACCATTGCCTGAAACTAAGATCTTGGTAGTGAAATTACAGATGATTTGTTCATATAACTTAAGCAATTGTTTCAGCTCTCTTATTTGGAATTTGGTTGTAAAATACAAAATCTTGACAGATAATCAATGGCAACAAATCCATATTTATGTTCATTTTCAGACAGGTAACTAAGTGAATTCTTTCCCAAGGTTTCTGTGCTATGAGATATGATAGCATAGGAGCAGGCCTATGTTTATTTCCTTTTACCTCAGCACATTTTCAAGCAATTATCATGCCTGGCCAAAAGTATTTAAGTTAAACTTGTCTATAAGTTTTATCTTTTCCTGGATGAGAACTATAATCACGGTCATGAAGTGGCAGGAAAAGGTGGAGTGAAGGTGGAGGTAGAATGTAGATTGAGAGAAGCGAGTAAATGCCTTGGTGGGTTGAAGAGTGTAATGAGGAATAGACATTTGGGAATGGATGCTAAGAGAAGACTGTATGAAGGGGTGATTGTGCCAACAGCACTGTATGGGGGCAGAAACATGGAACATAAGAGAGGAAGAGAGAAGGAGTTTGAATGTGTTTGAGATAAGGTGTCTGAGAAGTATGATGGGGGTTACTAGGCTAGATAGAGTGAGAAATGAGGAGGTGAGGAGAAGAATGGGGGTGGAAAGGGAGTTGGGAGATAGGGTTGATGAAAGAGTATTAGGATGGTCTGGACACATGGAAAGAATGAGTGAAGAAAGACTAGTAAAAGAGGTATGGAAGGCAGATGAGGAGGGAGTGAACATGAGGGGACGTCCTAGGATGAGGTGGATGGATGGGGTGCAGGGGGCTTTGGGGAAGAGGGGAATGTCTGTTGAGGAAGGACGGGAGAGGACAGAAGACGGGGGTGAATGGAGAATGGTTGTATATGGATGATATTGTGATGCATGAGGTGGAATGGGTGGGGGGATGGGGGGTGAGGTAGTATGTGTGAGCAAAATTTGACGCAGCCCGAAGGGATTTCTCCCCGTCTTCTCCTTTTATGCATGGGGGGACGGAGAGGGGGGGTCGCCGATTTAATGAAGCGGCGTTGCTGTGGATGTGCTGTGTCTTGCGACACTGCTTCTGACCCAGGGCAGTGGACAAGGTGCAGGGATGACCCGTCATCCAGGAGGTGCTAAGATAAGAGGGAGGGTGGAGGGGTGGAGTGTGTGTTCAGGGATGGAATGGGTGGAAATGATTTTATGCCTATTCCTTTTTGGGTACCTCCCTTGTAAGGGGGAAAAAGCCTTGGTATATGTATGTATAAAGTAATTTTAACCCCTTCCATATGATGACCCCTACATAGGCATCATTAGGTGTGAGTATGAGGATGCTGGAGTAGGAGTTGATTATATTTATTTTATACTTTTAGCTGAGTGACCCCCCCACATTCTTTGAACTGGCCTGATCATATTTTCTGTGGTTATTAAGAGGGGAATGTCTGTTGAGGAAGGATGGGAGAGGACAGAAGACAGGGGTGAATGGAGAATGGTTGTATATGGATGATGTTGTGATGCATGAGGTGGAATGGGGGATGAGGAAGTATGTGTGAGCAAAATTTTGACACAGCCTGAAGGTATTTCTCCCCGTCTTCTCCTTTTATGCATGGGGGGACGGAGAGGGGGGGTCGACGATTTAATGAAGCGGCCTTGCTGTGGATGTGCTGTGTCTTGTGACACTGCTTCTGACCCAGGGCAGTGGACAAGGTGCAGGGATGACCCGTCATCCAGGAGGTGCTAAGATAAGAGGGAGGGTGGAGGGGTTAGAGTATATTCAGGGATGGAATGGGTGGGAATGAATTTATGCTTTTTCCTTTTTGGCTACCTCCCTTGTAGGGGGGAAAAAGCCTTGGTATATGTATGTATTAATTTTCAGAGTGAAAGAGAACGAATGATACAGCTGTAGCTTTATATTTCATAATGTGAGTATTGTGATGCATCATCAAATCATTGTACATCAGGCAGCTGATACTGCCTGCGAGAATTTGATTTGTATTGAAATGGTTAATACCTCTGGTACAAGAGTTTGTGGGATCACCAACTGATTCACTGGGCCCCTAGAAATATCCTTCAAACTTACAACTTTTTCTATACAAAAGTCCATTGCTTAAATGAAATTCTTCTATCTTATACCCCCTTGGTAGTTTTAGAGAAATACCTCATAGGCTCATCAAGTACTGTGCCACTTTTTCCCCAAGTCTGATCTCTTCTTTGTTCCCTTATTATCAATTCATTTAATGATTTTAGTTCATTAATACTCCAAATAAAATTTATCAACCCTGTCGTTGGTTAGCTAATATTCCTAGATAGTGCATCTACTGCAACATTCTTCCCACCTGGAATGTATTCAGACTTAACCTTGTAACAATGAAGTGTAGTAACCACCTGGCTAATCTGCCTCCAAGATTCTTATGCATGAATAAGTTCTGAATAGCTGTATGATCGGTCCACACTCTGATTGGACATTCTATTATCATATCTCTAAAACTCTCCAGTGAATATATCACTGCTGTTTTCCTTTCTGTACTGGAATAGTTTCTCTGCACTATTACAAAGTCTTGATGTGAAAGCTATCAGTTGCATTTTTCCATCTCTTTCTTGCATCAGTATGTCTCCTAACCCTATGTCTGACACATCAGTACAAAGAATGAACTCTTTACCATCATACCCACATACACTAAAGGCTTTTTCCCCCCTTATAAGGGAGGTAGCAAAAAAACAAATGCAGAAAAACCACTCCCACCCATTCCATCCCTATCATACTCCACTCCCCTCCCTGTTACCTCCTGGATGACAGGTCATCTCTGCAGATCGCCCACTGCCCTGGGTCAGAAACAGTGTCACAAGACAGCACATCCACAACAAGGCTGCTTCATTAAATTGATGACCCCCCTCTCCGTCCCCTCATGCAGAAAAGAAAACTGGGAGAAATCCCTTCAGGCTGCATCACTTTATTTTTCACACATACTCCCTCACCCCCATGCATCACAGCATCATCCATACACAACCATTCTCCATTCACCCATCTTCTGTCCTTTCCCGTCCTTCCTCAACAGACAATCCTCTCTTTCCCAAAGCCCTTTTACCCCATCCATCCATCTCATCCTAGGTTGAGCCCTCATGTTCACTCCATCCACACCTCTTTTAGTCTTTCTTCACTCATCTTTCCATGTGTCCAAACCATCCCAATATTTTTTCATCAACCCTATCTCCCAAGTCCCTTTCCACCCCTGTTCTCCTCCTCATTTCTCACTCTATCCAGCCTTGTAACCCCTATCATACTTCTCAGTCACCTCATCTCTAACACATTGAAACTCCTCTCTTATGTTCCATGTTTCTGCACTGTACAGTGCTGTCTTCACAATCTCCTCTTAGCATCCATTCTCAAATGTCTATTTCTCATCACACTTTTTAATCCTCACTTCTCTCAATCTACATTCTACCTCCACCTCCATTCCTTCCTTTCCTGCCACATTTGCACCCAAGTACCTAAAACTATCCACTTCCTCCAGTCTCTCTCCCTTAATACTCACTTCCAGTCTGCTGCCACTTCCTCCCCTTGTACATCTCACCTTACTTTTACCCACATTTATCTTCAATTTCCTTCTTTTGCACACTTTCCCAAATTATGTCACTAATATCCTCAATCTCTCCTCTGACCCTGCTACAAGCTCAGTGTCGTCCGCAAACAACTGCTGGCTTATCTCCATTTTCTTTGACCATCTCCAATCCTTGGGCCACTACCCTTGCATTTACCTTTCTCACCATCCCATGTATAAATTGAGGAGCCAAGGCGACATAACACATCCCTGACGTAGTCCACCTTTCCCAACTCTCTATCATAATTGAAAAATGAGAACTGGAGAACTAGTATATCTTTCAACTCGTCAAGAGCTTGTTGTTGAGGTCTTCAAATGAACTTTGAATCTTTCCTTAACAAAGAACTTGATGGATTAGCTATGTTTGCATATCCCTTAATAAACTTCCTATATCCTGTCAATCCCAAGAAACTTCTTTCTCTACATTGTTCGGTACTGGGTAGTTCTTTACTGCTTTTACCTTTGAGTTCACTGTAAGTCCATGTCTATCTTATGTCCCAAATAAATGACACGGTCTTGCAAAAACTTACATTTTAAGAGTACCAAATCTAATTTCTTGAAGTGCTCAGTTGCTGTTTGAGAAACTATTAAAATATCATCTAGAAATACACTCGCTGTGTTGCCTAACAACTCATCTAGTACTGTATCCATTGATGTACTGTTACATAACCCAAGTGGCATTTTCTTGAACATGTGTCCCATTGTTGTAGATGATGCTGTATAAGCCTGAGAATCTTCATGCAACTCAACTGCCAAAAAGCTGATTTATATCCAGTGCTAAAATACTGATTCTCAGTTCACAAACTATGAAGTATATCTGCTATTACTGGTAATGGTAGTTGACCAGGTATTGTCCATTTATTAAATTCCCTATAATCAATAACTGGATGCATGGCACCATCTGATTTTGGCACCAGAATCAATATGAAGGTACATTCACTTTGGGTTCTATGACATTCTGCAATAACATTTCAGTGATCAATTTATCTACAATGGGTAGCTTGGAATGTGGTAGTCTATAGGCAGGTATATAAATAGGTGGAGTCTCTGGTTTTAATTTGATCTGACGTTTTAAAACAATTGTTTTGCCGAGGTGTCCCTTGGCAAAGCAATTGCTTTATTGTGATTCACTAGTAATACAATTATACTTGATTCAAACTCAGGACAGCAAGTAGGCCCTAGCTGACACATATTTCTCCCCAAATCTGTTTCTTCCCGAATTGAACAGATTGATGAAATTGGCGATTCCACCTCTTCAGGACTCATTTAAAATCTTAATGGATCTTTCACAGACTTGAAAACATCCTATTTGTGTACCTTTTCTTAAGACTATATCTTTATGCATTTCTACTTTGTTCTTGTATGATTGATAAATCCCATTGTCCAATTGCAAACCTTTTATCCTCATTGATTCTGGGATGGTTAAAATTTCAAAGTCAACTGCACTTCTACTCTGGAGTGCAATATTGTCGATTGAGAACAATCTTGAGTCTGCATAATTCTCACTTTGGTTACAAGGGAGTGTTATTTCAGCAATATGTAAATATATACAAGCTCCTGAGCACAGCTATTTCATTACCCACACAACGTGGACTCAGCTTGGTCGGTCTGTTATTTACAAACAACCTACCTATAAAATGCAACAACCCATCTTCTACCCTCTTTTCTATCAGCCTCTTACATGGTTGACTGGCTGGTGAGATTGTTTAATGTTTGTCTAAAAGAGGGTAGAGTGCTGGAGGCCTGTATAGGTCTGCTTTAGAAAGGAAAAGAGGAAAAGTGCGAGTGTTGTAGTTTCAGAGGGATCAGTTTGTTGAGTGAACTTAGGAAGGCTTATGGGAAGGTTTTGATTGAAAAGATTATGAGACGAACAGAGTTATTGGTGAGGAACAATGTGGGTTTAGGACAGGTAGGGGTTGTGTGGATCAGATTTTTGTGGTAAGGGAGATACGTGAGGAAGCTATAGGAAAAGGTATGTTTTTTGGGTCATTATGGATTTGGAAAAGGCTTATGATAGGGTAGACAGGAAGGCATTGCAAGAGTTATTGCTGATATATGGGATACGAGAAAAGCTGTTAAGAGCAGTCAAGAGTTTTTGCAAGACTAGAGCCTGTGTTAGAATTAGAAATGGGGAGAGTAAGTGGTTTGAGGTAAAAGTGGGACCTCCTGACCCGTCATCCAGGAGGTGCCAAGATAAGAGGAAGGGAAGAGGGTAGAGGGGAGTGGAGTACATAGGGGATGGAATGGGTGGGAGTGGTTTCTATGCCTTAGTCTTTTGGCTACCTCCTGTGTAAGGAGAGAAATGGAGAGAGTGCGTGTTTTGAGGTAAAAGTGGGACTTCACCAGGGATGTGTTATTTTGCCTTGGCTATTCAATTTATAGATGGATGGGGTGGTGTGAGAGGTAAATGCAAGGATAATGGGCTGGGGATTGGAGATGGTTTAAATGGAGAAAAATGGGAGATAAGCCAGTTGTTATTTGTTGACGACACTATGCTTGGTTCTGGATCAGAGGAGGGATTAACCTGTACGTCACCAGGTGAATGTAGTATATATTCCCCCCCGCCCCCAAGCATCAGAACCAAAAATAAAAAAAATTCTTTGCTTAAATCAACTCAAAATGATGTAAAACCAACAAATCTTGTTTATTTTGATTCACCTTAGCCTAGAAGTGGAGAAACTGGGTAGATTTTTTTGAGAAATGTGTGCGAAAGTTTGGTAGAAAATCTGTAGATTTTCTTATGCTCCTCATGTAGGTTGAACGAGAACGTCCATTGCATTTTTTTGGGGAAGCTTCATTAGAATTTCAGAGAGTGAATTTGACATTTAAGATGTTTCAAGTCAATGTACAGTCGCCCATAATAGTCTTGACACGGAAAATGTGTTTATAGTTTTTGTGGATTTTTTTTTTTTTTTTTTTGCAAATATCTATAACTTTGTTGTTACGTGGTAAATTGACTTTTCGGTATCTTTTTTATAATTTCATGGAGGATAGGTGATTGTGGTGTTTCTTATTGTTTTGGTAAATGTTTTAGTAAGCATCCATCACACCATTATTGCCTGGCCACATTTTGTATTATGCATTTATTACGAAAATTGGCAGTGCAAGTGTCAGTTCTATATGTCTGAATATGTACTAAATAGCACCTGCCTAACTGTTGAAGTACAACTTCACCTTCTCATATTTTGTTTTGTACACAAGAATTGCCTAAATTATGCCCTAGTGGCTGATTTTATACCCCAAGTTACCCCTGAAAAATTGCTGCCAGGGTTGCCAATAACAAATTTTGTGTGCCTTTTATAGCGAATGGATAGGACTACTTGGTCATTACCACAGATTTGACCCTTGACGTGATGCCTACTTTTGGCAATTTTTTTAAATTGCAGTATACAATGTATGCCGCTGATGATCAATCCATAAAACAATTGCGGCACACAATGTATGCCACTGACACTGTAGGGGTAGTTAGTGATGGAGTTTGAGGTGTGCAAAAGAAGGAAATTGAAGATAAATGTGGGTAAAAGTAAGGTGATGAGATGTACAAGAGGAGAGGATGGAGGCAAATTGGAAGTGAGTATTAGGGGAGAGAGACTGGAGGAAGTGGTTAGCTTTAGATCTTGGGTGCGAATGTGGCAGGAAGGAAAGTGGAGGTGGAGGTAAGATGTAAATTGAGAGAAGCAAGTAAATGCCTTGGGGGATTAAAAAGTGTAATGAGAAATAGACATTTGGGAATGGATGTTAAGAGGAGATTGTATGAAGGAGTGATTGTATCAGCAGAAACATGGAACATAAAAGGAAGAGGTTAAATGCCTGAGAAGTATGGTGAGTATTACAAGGCTGGATAGAGTGAGCAACAAGGAGGTGAGGAGGAGAATGGGGTGGAAAGAGAGTTGGGAGATAGGGTTGATGAAAGAGTATTGGGATGGTTTGGACACATGGAAAGAATGAGTGATGAAAGATTAGAAAGAGTTGTGGAAGGCAGAGTTGGATTGAGTAAACATGAGGGGGCAACAAAGGATGAAATTGGATGGGGTAAAAGGGGCACTGGGAAAGAGGGGAATGTCTGTTGAGGAAGGGAAAAGACAGAAGATTGAGACCAAGGGTAATGGATTGACTGACATAGGTGCCTACATATATAAACACAGCTTCCATTTTGTGGTACACCATGAGAAAATTAATTAAATTATATGAATGAACTGTGACAAATGCTACATCTAAGTAGAAGATGAATTGCTATGATACACTAAAATCATTCTGCACCTCTTATACCTTTCCTCTTTTGAGTTTCCTGATAAAAAAAATTCTTGGTGGTTCTTACATTCCCTTTAAGTTTCCCTCATAATGGAAGAAATGACTTGACAATGCTATGGACCAATAAGAAATGTTTAGTTTTGTTTGATATACAAATATATATGTAGTATCAATACAGAAAACAAGCTTTATTTAAATTCATATACCTAAACATAGTATCATTATAGAAAAGTTCTGCATAAGGAAGCATGCCCTAGCTTCCTCTGAGAGGGAGAGCTCATAATGTTAAACAGAAAAGAAGCTTTATTTCAATTCATTTATTTTCATACATCTTAATGATGTATATACACAACAATTCAATATAATTCAAATTTGAATAGGTAGAATAAAATGCTGCTGATCTCAAGCCCCATAAGTTTCTCTCAATAATTCCAAATAAAGGTCTATTACAATTACAAAATATAGTGATTTTCCTAACAATTTCTCTCTAATGCACTCTCACCATTCCATTCTTCCACTTACTGACCATCATCACTCATATCACCATCTGCATTTTCTTCACTGTCATCACTATCATCAGTATCTTCCTCCAACAGCATTTCCTGAATTTCATCTTCTTTGTCCTCAAGCTTCACCTTGCCCTCCTCTTCAGTATTTACACTTGAGGTTCCTGCCTTAACATGTTCAGTGGCCTTTTCTTCTAACTCCATTTCTGCATCAATCTCCTTTTGTTTCTGCAAAATAAAACCAATATCCAAGTAAACATAAAAATAGATACCAAAGAATATTCTAACCAGGGTGAATCCTCTTTCACCATGACAAGGCACCAGCACATTCTGTGGGAGTTGCGAAGGATGATTTGAGAGTTCCAATGGGAAGTGTTATATAAACCACCTTACACTCCAGATATTGCCCCCTATCATACTCCTTCCTCTTTCCAAAGCTCAAAGAATTGCTAAATAGGGGCAACTTTGAAAACATAAAGCTATAAAATGCTGTTAACACAGTTTCCAGAGAGGACAGTAAAGTTCTGTAGAGAAGGCTTAACTGGTTGGAACCATCGTCTTCAGAAGTGTATTGAGCAGGATGGCAACCATATTGAAAAATAAGTGCAATATATTTGTTCATTTTAGTTTAAATATATATTTCTTTTAATTCTGCAAACTTTTTAATTTACCACTGTAAATGCAAGGTGCTGAAAAACTGGAGTATCACTGGACAATAAGATGCATGGTCAGATGTCCACAGCATAAAAGTTACCCAGTATGCCCTACAAGCAGACATCTTCCCCATCCCTCATGAGGGGTGCAGGCCTCTTTATATAAAAAATTCTCACATTAGGAGGTCAGTACACCAGTGAGGAAAGAACAAACTGAAGTAGAGAGGGGGAGTGGAGAGAAAAGAGGGATAGGAAAGACAGGGAAATGTGTGTGTGTGTGTGTGTGTATTTACCAAGATGTATTTTATGGAAAGGGGAGCTATGCTCATGGTGACCTGTTTTTGTATCTTGCAAGATCAAATTTGTTATTAAATTCTTGTATGATGTTTGCACACACTATTTTTTCATCCAGTTTGTTGCAGATGTCTATTACTCTGTGTGGAAAGCTGTTCTTTTTCAGATCTTCTGTTGCTGTCCTTTTTGAGTTTCATTGCATGTCCTCTTGTTTTTCCTGTGTCCCATTTTGATAAGTCCTCTCTATCAAGGTGTTCCTTGCCTTTCATAATCTTGTAGATGGCTAGTAGGTTCCCTCGTTCTCTTCTTTGTTCCAGGGTCGGCAATTCCAGTTCGGCCAATCTTTGTTCATATGTCAAGTTTGAGTGTTGGGGCCACCTTTGTCATTGCTCTTTGTATTCTTTCTAATTTTCTTATATTATTTTTTTTGTACTGGGTGACCATATCATTCCTACATATTACAGTTTTGGCCTTATCAGTGTTTGTATTTTTTTTCATCATTTCCTTATCCAGGTATTTAAAAGCCACCTTTATTGATCTCAACAAATTGTATGTTTCTCTCACTATTTTATTAATATGGTTATCTGGAGACATGTCTTTGGTATTCTTTCTAATTTTCTTATATTATTTTTTTGTACTGGGTGACCATACCATTGCTGCATATTCCAGTTTTGGCCTTATCAGTGTTTGTATTTTTTTTCATCATTTCCTTATCCAGGTATTTAAAAGCCACCTTTATTAATCTCAACAAATTGTATGTTTTTCTCACTATTTTATTAATATGGTTATCTGGAGACATGTCTTTGGTGATGATTACTCCTAGGTCCTTTTCAGAATTAACTTTACTTCTTTTTCATCAATTTTATACTGTCCTCATATTCTATTCTTGCTTTTCCCAAATTCAATTATACTGCATTTCTTGATGTTGAATTCTACTTCCCATCTCTTGCTCCACTCTTGAGACTTTGTTCAGATCACTCTGTAATGACTTAGTCTTTTTTGGAAATTATTTTCTTTACTTTGTATCACCCATAATGTAAAATGTTCAAGTAAAATTCAATACTTTCGTCCATGTTATTCACATATATAGCAAACATTATCAGAGCCACTGACCCCTGTGGGACACTGCTCATTTCTTCCCACTTTGAATATTTGTCTCTGAGCATTACTCTAATTTTTCTTCCATGTAGGAAATCTTCCATCTAACTCAATAGTTTTCCATGTATGACTTCTATTATTTCCAGTTTAAATAGCAATTTTCTGTGTGGTACCTTATCAAATGCTTTTTGTATACGTCCAGGAAGGTACAGTTCGCCTAGCCGTCCCTTTCTTGCAATATATCTATCAATCTTGAATAGAAACAGATCAAATTAGTGGTACATTATCTTCCTTGTCTGAATCCAAATTGCCTCGGGTTCAGTATACTGTTCTCCTCCAGATATTTTGTCCATCTATCCTTGATGATTCTCTCACAAATTTTAACTGTTGTTCTTGTTAGGGACACTGGTCTATAATTTGTTGGGTCTTCCCTATTTCCCCCCATATATATTGGCACTATATTGGCATTTTTCCAGTCTCCTGGTAGTTTTCCTTCCTCGAGTGAACATTCAACTATTCTGTATATTTTTCCTGTTAGTTCACCTATACTATTGGAAAAGGATCTGTTTTCCTCATCCAAACAAATAATTTTTACTATAGTTAAACTAATTCAAAAGAGAAAGTTGATCTTACCTTCTTCTTGATAATTTAGATGTAAATTTTAGAAAAGGCGGATTTTCGAGAGACCGGTTTTAACTCGGCCGAGTTATACTTACGTCCCTTTCGCCCTTTTAAGTTTATCCGTTATTTTCAATTATGTAATTCTATTCTTTAAAGAGAGGTTTCTCTTTACAGTTGGGAGTAAATGTTCCTCCGAAATTGATCTTCTTTAGTTTCAGTTGACACAAATTCTAAGCGTCTTAACTTGACGAAAACTATTATTTGAGTGAGTGCGGTCGTAGGCCACACGCAATATCTATAATTTTCGCGACCATTGTTTACTTTTCACCGACCAGAATTTTCGGTATTTAATTCAAATGTTTAAATTTTTTCAATAGACTACAAATTATCAGTAGCAATTGATCATTAACATTAATTATTCAGATTTTATCCAATAATTTAAATATACATAATTTATTACTTTAATGAAATTAAACTTCTAGAGTTCAATAAACGAGTTCAATATGACGTCACCTTTTACGTAATTTCTAATATACTCCAGACAAGAGATTGCATTTGTAACAAATGCAATGCAATGCAACGCAACCTTGTGTCCAAATCAATATAAATACAAATGATTCAATAAGATTTAATGCCTCTAATCAATCTTTAATAAAACAATTTCTCACCCTTAGATTAAGGGTAAAGTATCTGAACCACCACCTAAACTCGTGTATCCTCACCCCAGAACCAGGGTGTAGCATTTTACCCAACACCTAATACACAATTTATAATTTATAAATAATCAAGTTTATTTCTCATAAGTTCACGCTGCTTTAATGCAGCCTTTCTTTTTGGTTTGAGATCTCTATTATTTGCAGATGGAGCTTGAGGATTTGTTTGATTTGAGTCGTTTCCAGTATCTACCTCTGAAGGTTGTGATGGGTTTTGACTTCCAAGAGTGATATTTAATTCCATGGGATACAAATTCTTTATTGTATGGAAGGCAATTTCTCCATTATTTTGTTTCACTTTAACAATCCGAACCTTATTGTCATGTCCAATAATTATCTCTAATATTATTCCCATTAACCAAAAAGGTCTGGGTTTATTTGGATGTTTAATCAAAACTACATCTCCTTTCTTTATCTTGTCAGACCATTCTTTCTGGTAAAGATTTTTTGCATGATCCCTTAAACTCAGAAGATAGTCTTCATACCACAATCTTCTAAATTCCTCAAACATCTCATTCTGCTTGCAAAGTGCATTTTCAAGATTTTCCTGATTTTCATCATTAACCCAAATATCAGTTTCATCTTTGAACATCAATGAACCAATGTTGTTAAGTTTGAGGAATGAATTTGGAGTTATAAATTCAAATTCTTCTGAACTGGCTCTATAAGTGAGAGGCCTAGAATTAATGGCATTTTTTATGTTTGAAAGGGCAGTCAGAAACTCAAAATATGTTGATTTAGATCTTCCAATTGCCTTATACAGACAGTTTTTTACTGTTCTGATAAGACGTTCCCAAGCTGCTCCAACCCATGCTGAATATACTGGGATTCTTACATGTTTGATTTTGTTTTTTGAGAGTTCATCCAAAAATTCATTCGACTCGAGAGTTCTCTCTAATATGTCTCCACCTTTCACAAATGATCGGGCATTATCACTGTACAAGTAAGTTGGAATAGTATACTGATTACAAAATCTTTGAAAGGCCAGAATGAAATTCTTAGTTGACATGTCAGGCAACAACTCAAAATGGACAGCCCTGATATTAAGGCAAGTGAAAATCAATATAAAATATTTACTCAAAGCATTAGTATTATCTTTCCTCAAAAACACATGACCTGTATAATCAACTCCCACATGATTGAAAGGTCTGATCAGATTCATGTGCTGCTTAGGCATACTGGTTACTTTAGGGTAATTATAGGCAAGTGCATTATACTTCTGGCAAATTTTGCAGTCCTTAATTGAAGCTTTAACAGAAGATCTACCCTTTGGGATCCAGAATCCTTGGGACCTTAGGAAATTTAAGGTAGTACTGACTCCCATGTGTTGTACCTGAGCATGACAAAATCTGGTAAAAAGTACAGTGAAAAAGTGATCTTTTCCCAAAAGTACAGGATTGTGTACATTATAATCAAAATAAAGTGATTTGGAAATCCTTCCTCGTGATCTCAGGATGCTCTTTTCATCAAGAAACAAGTTTAAACTCAATACTAAGGAAGGCACTTCTTAATTTTTAAAGTTACTTGACTCGAGTGTATCCACTTGTTTAAGGAAGCTAATTTCTTTAGCAAAACTGATTGACTGATTTATCATGATCCAATAATCCAATGCCTTCTCATGAGAGTTTTCACCACTTTTCATACAAATCCACTTGAAGAGATACTCAGTGATTTTCATAACTTTATTATAGTTTGAAAACTTATTAATGTCAAAAATAGGTTTCATTTCAACTTCCTTTCCTTGCATGGTATTGAGAGTATTGATATTTTGATTCATCAGATTAAAACCCACACTCAACAATGGGTATTTAGGCCAGGTATTTAAATCATATTTCATCCAATCTGGTCCCTTGAGCCAAAATTCAAAATTATCGATGAATTTGCTGTAGGTTAAGGCTCTAGTTAAGAGATCAGCTGGATTATTTTCAGTTTTGACATAATTAAAACTAATGGGAATGTTATAATCCCTTTCAAGCTGTTGTAGTTTACTATCCATTTCACCTATTCTGTTTTTGACAAACTTAGATTTAAGTTTAGTCAGTCTGGTTATTAACCAGTTGAGCACAACTTGTGCATCAACAGCAATATTAATATAGTTGAATCTTATTTTGGAATAGGCATTCAAAATAGTGGATATGCACTTTAAAGCAAGAATCACTCCAAGTAGCTCCAAGACTGGGATGCTATGTTCTTTTTCCTTGTTAGCAGGAGCCACTTTTGCTTTAGCAAATAAGAGGGAACTACTTTCCTTACTGGTACCATAAGCAACAAACCCAAAGCAATTTTGTGAGCTGTCACTAAAAATATTAAGTCCATATTCTTCATTCTCATTTAATGCCTGCCTATTAAAGGAGACCTGATTGGCTTTCTCAAAACCAGGTTTGATATTATCCCATTCATTTATTATGTCCTCAGGCAATTTTTCATCCCATCCTAATTTGTGTTGCCATACCTTCCTCATCAATAACTTTCCTTTGATACTAATGGGTAAGACTAACCCCAGTGGATCGAACAAACTTGAAGTCTCGGATAACAATTGTCTTTTAGTACTGACAGAGTGAAATTCAACAGGTGCAAGCTGCATCTCATCCATATTAGGATTAAATCTGTATCCTAAAATTTTCTCTGTCTCATTTGAATGTTCAACTAATTTGCCATCCTTTTCTATCAGTTGTCTCAGTTCAAGTGAATTTGAATTCCAAGATCTTAAAATAAAACCACCAAGAGCCATTCTTTCATAGCAAAGCCGATAAAGGTCAGTCATTTCCTTAAAATTATTGCCTGTGAATATTAAATTATCAACATAGAATTGACTGGAAAGAATGTCAGTGCATTTGTCAAGTGGAAATTTACTGGCATGTTTCTTCATTACATAATGTAGAATGAAGGGTGACGATGTAAATCCAAATACTAGAGTTCTATATCTATAAGCAATCAATTTATCCCTTTCCCAAAGGAAACAAAAACGGTTCTTATCAAATTCTTGGCTGAGCCTAATTGACAGGAATGCCTGCTTGATGTCACTCAGCAAGATTATATCATTAGTTCTAAAGCAAAATAACAGTTTAAGCAAGGACTCCATTAGATCAACTCCAGTATATGCAGCCTCATTCAAAGAAGGTAGATTCTTATCAGTCTTTAGTGAGCAATTGAAAACTGGTCTAATCTTAGTCGAGACCTGCTCTTCCATTTTAATGACTGGCCTATGTGGAATCCAAGTGTGATTATTCACCTTTTCATCAGAAAAGTCTATTTCAATCTGCTCTATGATTCCATCCTGAAGCTGCTTATCAAAGACCTCTTCATATTTTTCATATAGATTTGACTTTTTAAGATTTTTTGAAACTCTCCCTAAAACTTTTCTGGCAACCTGAAAATTAGAAGGGACCAGTTCTATTTTTTCTGAATACCAAGGAAGCTTAACTTGGTAATGGCCATCTTTAAACTGAATAGCTTCATTAAATCTAGCAATTTGTTCTTGATCCTCTGAACTATAAATTTCATTCTTACTAATTCCAATAGATTCCAAGCTAAAGAGATATTCTATCCCATTTTCAATATCTGAATCATTTAGAATGTTTTCTAGAGGATTAAAATAAGATTTAATTGGATTAAGTATCAGATTAACTGAGGTGTCAGGAACTTTAGAAGACTTCTGACATTGATAGATTTGAACTTTATTACTTGCCGTTTTTTTACTAATTTGAGAAGCCTGTTTCCTAGTCAAAAAATGATTGACATTACCAATAGGAATTACTTTATTTCCAATTACCATGCAGCTCCCTTGCAAGCATGAGGCAAATGAACATTCTGGAAGGAATTGAAGCAAGTCTACACCTATCAATGCATCCACCTCTATTAATTCATTATCCTGATTTAATCCAAAGGCTTCATCAGCCAATTCAAATCCTTGATCTTTTATATTTTCTAGGGCTTCATTCATACCCGGTACAACAAAACTTATGCTGAGTGAAGGGTCAATAAGAAATGGCATTTGAATTATCTTATTCATTTTAACACCTATTAAGGTTTGCTTAAAGCTCTTAACTTCAGCTCCAATGAATGTTTTTACATTGAAGTCTATCTTATTCAACGAATCTAAATCCGTACAAAGCTCTTTAGCAACTCTTGCTGACATGTAGGACCGCTGACTCCCTGTATCAATTAAACATCTGATCTTCTTACTCTGTTTACCACGAATAAATTCCAAAGTTACAGTAGGGGAAATGTAATCATTTTCAGAATTTTGTTGAGATGTTAAACAAAGATGATTATTACTAGTAGTAGGTCCTTTAAATTCAGGACAAAGGGGTGCTATATGGCCATAAGAATTACAGTGTTTACAACCATATTTTAATTTATTTTGCTTGCCAAAGCATTCATCTTCTTTATGACCAGATCCAGCACAACGTGCACAGAGACCTAATTCCTGTACTCTCTCTGTCTTATCCTTAAGAGTTGAATATTTTTCACACTGTCCTAAGGAGTGACCTGATGCACTGCACAATTTACAAATAAAGTTTTTAGAGGGAGCAACCTTATTTTGACTGGTCTTGAAAATTTGAAGAGAACTTTTATTTTCTTTGGGTGCATTTTTTGAATTTTCTTTGGCCTTATTGATTTTATCAGATCTAGGCAAAGTAGTTTTACAGGTCTTAATTAGAGTCTTAATAATGTCATTATATGACTCAAAGATTTCAGTCAAGGTAGGATAGTTGTTATATTTATGAACCAGTTCCCTTTTGAATGCTGTAGGCAACTTATTAAAGAGAATATGACTCAATAATAAATTTCCAGGAGAATTTTTCATTGTAAAATCATAGCCATGATTAGACTTTAATTCAAAGATGTATGCTCTAATTTCAATGATGAATGACTTTAATGCAAAAAACTCCTCATCATATCCTTGAGGAACTGTTGCGCTTAGAATCCTTCGGAAAGTTTCATCCACTATAAAGGGTACATCCAGAAATTCATCTTTCAATAATCTTAGTGCAATATCATAATTTTCATTTATGATAGACAAATGGCTAATGATTTTCAAAGCATAACCCCTAAGATAACTATGTAAATAACTAAGCTTCACTGCCTGGGACATACTCTCCTTATTACCTATGACATTATTAAACTGATTGAGGAAAGAAGAAAAGGTAAATTTATCCTTTTCTGTTCCATCAAAAACGCCGCAAGATAAGGGAGGCGGTTTAGTATCAAAATGGTCTAGCCTATTGAGTGTTTCAACAAATCTATCAGCATCTATAGAGCTTGTAGAGTGATTATTGGATTTATTCCCTGCCATTTTAAATTCCTCAAATTCTGATAGACTTTCATCTATTTCCATATGATAGCCTACTTGCTTATCTACTTCACTAGTAAATGTGTCAAATTTCTTAACATCTACTTCATTTTCCTTTAGAAGATCTAAAATCTGTTCATCTTTAACTTTAATTTCACTTATAACTTGATCAATAATATCTAATTGTTTACTACAGAAATTAACGTTTAATGTCTTTTTACTAAGTGAATCCTTTAATTTATTAAGAATCAGAGTAACTTTTCTTTTAAGTATACCCCTTTCTCGTTTCAATTTAACCAATGCAGTCTCAAATCCAGCTTCATCCTTATCCTCATTATCACTTGTCATGATTAGACTGTATTGATACAAAGTACAAAAAAATATTCAGGTAGTACTAGCCTATACATAAAACAATTCGATTTCACTAAACATACGCCATAATTCAACTACACAAACCAACCTGGACACAAGGTTTCCACTAAGAACAAATAGGCCGTAGTATACACTAGGCGAACTTGACAAACTCATTTAATTGAACTCTTGAAACTATTATATAAAACAACTCAATTTACTTACGAATATGTGAAGCCTTTTAATAATAATCGGCACAGTGAATCAACAATTACCTTTTTATTATAAACAAATAGGCCCACTTAGAAGGCTCGAATACTGAATCAATTCACGGAGGCTATGGAGAATTAGATTATGCCGAGTCTTGATTACAAAGGATTACAAAGGCAAAGCATGCCGACAGGAGACCTTTTGATCCATATCTAGGTCGGATGCAAAAAAAAAAAAAAAAAAAAAAAAATCATATTAATAATAAATTAAAACTATAACAATGTAAATAACAATTAAAATACATAAATAAATGCATTGGTATAGTTGAATAACAAACAAACAGGTAAATAGTAAATGATAATAAATTGACATATAACTAATAATAAATGAAAATCAGACAGACAAATTATAACAAAACAAAAACAAATAATATAACATAAATTATAATAATTACAGCATCTTACTTAGGTATTTATCTAAATGATTCTTAAAGCTTCGAACTGAACTACATTGCACTACCTGTGCAGGAAGTTTATTCCATTCATTAACTACACGGTTGGCAAAGTTGTTTCTACCTACTTCCAAATTGAATCTATTTCCGGACAGTTTGAGACCATTGTTTCTTGTCTGATTCTCATTCAATGTGAAAATTTGGTCACTTTTGGTGTTATCAATTCCCTTTAAAATCTTAAAGACCTGTATCAAGTCACCTCTGAGTCTACGCTTTTTTAGGGAAAACAGATTCATGTGCTTAAGTCGATTTTCGTATGATTTATTTTTGATATTTGGAATCAGTTTTGTGGCTCGCCGTTGTACTTTTTCCAGTCTGTCAATGTCTTTAATGAGATTCGGTGACCATACGGAAACAGCATATTCCAAATGTGGACGAACTAACGATTTATATAGCTTGTTAATGAGTGATGGACTTTTGAAATCAAAAGATCGCGCAATCAATCCCAGAATCTTATTTGCTTTCTCAGAGGCTGAAATACACTGCTTGGATGATTTGAGGTCGTTACTGATAATTACGCCGAGATCTTTTTCACTATCCACTTTTGTTAACGAATTTCCAAATAACTTGTAATCGTACTTGCTGTTATTTTTACCTATGTGCATTACCTTGCATTTACTTGTGTTAAATTTCATTAGCCACTTTTCAGACCATTGCTGTAATTTATCTAAATCTTCTTGAATATCTAATTGGTTTGAGTGATCATTTGCCACTCCGCACAGTTTTGTATCATCAGCAAATTTGGAAACAGTAGATTTTAGTCCATGGTCTATATCATTTATATATACTATGAATAGAAGTGGCCCAAGAACGGAACCCTGAGGAACTCCACTTGCAACACTTTTCCATCCAGAAGTTTTTCCATTTAAAACAACTCTCTGTTTTCGACCTTTCAACCAATTACTAGTCCAACCTAATACGCTACCACTTATTCCATGCAAAGCTAATTTAGTAAGTAGTCTTTCGTGTGGGACGGTATCAAAAGCTTTTGCAAAGTCTAGATATATTAAATCTATATTGATGTTAATAAATCCTCTCTTTAAATATATTGGAAAAGGATCTGTTTTCCTCATCCAAACAAATAATTCTTACTATAGTTAAACTAATTCAAAAGAGAAAGTTGATCTTACCTTCTTCTTGATAATTTAGATGTAAATTTTAGAAAAGGCGGATTTTCGAGAGACCGGTTTTAACTCGGCCGAGTTATACTTACGTCCCTTTCGCCCTTTTAAGTTTATCCGTTATTTTCAATTATGTAATTCTATTCTTTAAAGAGAGGTTTCTCTTTACAGTTGGGAGTAAATGTTCCTCCGAAATTGATCTTCTTTAGTTTCAGTTGACACAAATTCTAAGCGTCTTAACTTGACGAAAACTATTATTTGAGTGAGTGCGGTCGTAGGCCACACGCAATATCTATAATTTTCGCGACCATTGTTTACTTTTCACCGACCAGAATTTTCGGTATTTAATTCAAATGTTTAAATTTTTTCAATAGACTACAAATTATCAGTAGCAATTGATCATTAACATTAATTATTCAGATTTTATCCAATAATTTAAATATACATAATTTATTACTTTAATGAAATTAAACTTCTAGAGTTCAATAAACGAGTTCAATATGACGTCACCTTTTACGTAATTTCTAATAGATACATTCCTTTAGTATCCAGTTTGCAACTCCGTTCGGACCATGTGATTTGTTGACGTCAAGCTTTAGAATTTGATTCCTTATTTCATTCTGAGTAATATCTAATTCCTTCATTGGGGAAAATCTTAATTAATTTCTTTGGTCACAGTTTTTTAGATTTTCTTTTTCTTTGGTGAACACAGATTTTAAATGTTTGTTCATAATATCCACCATTTCTATATCCTCTGTGTTCTCTATTACCTTGATGCAATTTAAGTATTTCCTGTTTATATTTTAGTTTGTTGTTTACATATCTATAAAATAATTTGGGTTGATCTTTATATTTGTCTATTATGTCCTTTTCATAATTTCTTTTTTCTTCCCTACATATTTTTACTCATTCATTTCTTAGGTGTATATTTTCCATTTCTCATATTTTTTCCCCTATCTTTTCCAGGCTTTATGTCTTTTGCCTCACTGCACTTTTTATTGTACCAGGATTTTAAGCATGCCCTTTCCTGTTTTTGTCTGGGTACATACTTGTCCACGCTTTCATTATAGATTTCCTTCCAAATTGCTTATTTCTCTTCCACCTTTGTTTCTTCATTATCAAAATTTTTCCATTTGCTTCTTGAAAGAATTTTCTAAGCTTCCTAAAATCTGTTTTGTTATAAATCAGTCTTCCTTTTCTGTGTTTTTCATTTATTTCTATAGTTGTTTCTTCATTTAATTCTAGTTCTAGTAATATGTGATCTCTTTTTCCAATTGGCATCTGGTATTCAATTTTGGGTTCTGATGTGAATATCAAATCCAATCTTGTTGGTTCACTGTTATTTCTATATCTGGTATTTTCCTTGACCCATTGTGTCAATGTGTAATCAATGGTCATTTCCAGTAATATGTTTCCCCAGTGATCTTCTCCACCTTTCACACTCATTTCTTCCCAACATATTTCTTTTGAGTTAAAATCACCCATAAATAACAGATTTCCTTTTTCTTTTAGTGTTTCATTTAGTATTTTTCTTGTTTCTTCCAGCATTTAGGAGTGTTCACTTTCATTCCATGCATGAGTTTTAGGCAGGACATAAATCACTGCATACTTTTCATATCTCTATCCTCGACTCTTATCATAATCAACTCCACATTGTTCTCTCCTGTGATTTTTGTCCTCTTTAGGTTTTTCTTGGTTAGCAACATGTCTCCACCCTACTTTGTTTCTCTTTCTGATCCAACAATTGTATAAGCCTTGGCCTATACTATTTGGTGGTAATTATTCTTTCAATTTTGTCTCTACAATCCCCATTATATCTTGTTCTAGGCAGTCATTCAGTTCATCTAATCCTGATATCAATCCGTCTATGTTGGTATATGTTACCTTTATTTTTTTTCTGCCTTTTCTTCTTGCTCCTGCATTTCCTTTTCCCTTATGTACCATTTCCCCACCCTTATGTACCATTTCCCCAGTCTCAAGTCCATCACTCTCCAAAAAACTCCTTCCTTTTGTTCTCTGTTCTTTTTTTTTTATCCCTTAGCTTCCTCTTTTAGTGTTTTTTCTTTCTCTTTTTCCTCATCACTAAGCTCCTTTTTTATCCATAAATTTTTGTAGTTCATATTTTTTGCTAGTCTTCCTGCATTTGTTAATATTTCTTTCACTATCCTCTGCAAATTTAGTTTTAATTTGAGAGGCCTATTCTTCTCTATTCTTGTCCCTCCTGCATTTCTTTTAGTATTTCCTTCATTATATTCTTCTCTTTTTCCCTTTGGAACCTGATTAGTCCATGTTTTTCTTTATACCATAAATCACAACACATTTTTTCTTGTCTATTGTGTCTCTTACCCAATATTTTTTTTCCCTTTATTACTTCTATCAGTATCCTTTGTGCTTTCGTTCATTTGTTCTTTGCCTATTTCTTTAAATAGTATTTTTTTGTTTTCTTTGTCTTCTTTCATTTGGTTTTTAATTTCCATCATGTTTGTTTTTCTTATACATTCATCAACTTTGCCTGCCTCTATTAATATCTTCTCATTAACTTCCATTAACAGGGTTTCATTTTTATTTATGTCATAATTTTTCAACTTTTCATTATAGTTTTTTACTATAGCCAGTTCCTTTATCATTTCTTCTATTTCCCTAATTAATACTGCATTTTCCTTTCTCAATTCACTCACTTCTTTGTATAATCATGTTCCCTTTTCCATTCAACACTCCCTTTTCATTTAAAATATTTCTTGATTTATTCATATGTTTTTGAAGTCCATACCTCTTTCTGTTCTAAATCCAGAGAATAATTCATCTTCATATCTAGGTCTATCAACATTGCAAATTCTTTTCCTAACCACTCCCCAAAGGTGTTTCATACTTACTCATGTCTAGTCTTCTTTTGGTTGTCTCAGAACATGTCAGTTTATCATCATTTTAAACCATTTCCCTTCATTTTTTTTTTCCTTACTAAATTTGATCACTTTGATACATCATGGTTTCATCACTCACTATCACCCCCCCTTCCGTTTGTTTACAACCAGGTATTGCACCACTTTTTCATCGATGAATCACTATATTTAGCATTAGTTTGTGGAGTGTTCTCAGCGACATCCGATTCTTTTGACCGCCAATATTTACCTAGTTTTATTTTGCAGGAGGAGAACTATGTTTGTAGTGACCCGCAGTTGTATCTTTCCACATCCAGTTTTTTTTCTTAAAATCATGTATAGTTTTAGCACTCACTGTTTCCTCTTTCAGTTTGTTCTATGTATCTACTGTGTGTGGAAAACATTTTTCAGATCTCTTCTGTAACTGTCTTTCTTAAGTTTCTTCTCATGTCCTCTTGTATATCTTCTGTCCCATTTTAGTAGGTCATCCCTATCAAGAATTTCCATCCCTTTAATAATTCCGTATATGGTTATCAAATCACCTCTTTCTCTTTGTTCTAGAGTTGATAAGTTTAGTTTGTCCAATTTTTGTTTGTATGTCATTCATTTCCTTTTTATCCACACGTTTTTGTAATTTTCACTGTTTGCTAGTTTTGCCACTTTTGATAGTATTCCTTCAGCTACCACTTGAGTCCTTAGCTTAATTTTCATTGGCCTGTATTTTTTTTCTTTTGATTATGTACCCATCCTATGCACGTTGTCGATCTCCTCCGAATCCTGTCCCCCCTCATCCTGAAGTGCTTTCACCATCTCCTTCACAATTTCTTCCTCTTCTTTTTCTCTTTGGTATTTGTGTACATTGTGTTTTTCTTTGACACTGTAAACCACAATGCATTTTTGTCCACTGTGTCTCGCACCCAATTTTCCTTTTCTTTGATTACCTTAATCATCGTTTCCTTTGCATTCTCTTTTACCTTGTTACTGTACTATTTCTTTGAATGAGAGTTTTTGATTTTCACGTTCCTGTTTCCACTGATTTTTCATTTCATTAAGATAAGTCTCTTTGACTGATTCTCCCATCTTTTTGGTTACTGCTTGTAATTGTTCTTTGACCTCTTTCTTCAGTTCTTCGTTTTTGTTTCTAACCTCATTTCTTTTCTTTCATTTTCCCTTTTAATCATAATTAAATCACTTTTTAGATTGTTTAATTCTTTTATTATCTCATCGTTAGTTCTGCATAAGTTTGATACCTTTAATTGCAAAGTTTTGTGGTCTAATTTTAAATAAATGAATTCTTCTGCCAAGTTGATGTCTCTACTCTTTAGTGCCCTGCTAATCCTAGTTTTTCTTTCCGTGTCCATAATTTTATCCATTGCTCCCCTTTTCCTCTAAAATCCCAAAAATACTTCACTATTGTACCTGTAAGTCATTCTCAGTGATGCTAATACATGTTTTCTTAGAGATTACTCCCAGTGGCAATTCCACTCTAGTTATATCTAATCCTCTCTCTGTTGGTTCGTCGATTCTTTTTTCTTCTTTACTATCTTCCATTCTGTGCTAAAAACTATACTTTTTCAAGTACTGGATTAGATACCTTACCAGTCACATGCGAACATAATGTTACATCCCGAAAACAACAAGGAATTTTTCCTGATTCACCAACAAAGCGCTAGGTTGGAGCTCAATGTTTGGACCTCCTTCCTCTATGACGATGAAGCGGTGTGTATTTACCTAGTTGTATTTACCTAGTTGTATTTTACGGGAAGGGGAGCTATGCTCGTGGGGTCCCGTCTTCATATCTCATTTTATCTAAACTATTTTTAAATTCATGTATTGTTTTTGCACACACCACTTTCTCATCTAACTTGTTCCAACTGTCTATTGCTCTGTGAGGAAAGCTGTTCTTTTTAAAATCTCTTCTATAGCTGTCTTTTTTTATTTTCTTTCCGTGTCCTCTTGTATTTCTGTCATCCCATTTTATCAGATTCTCTCTATCAGTAATTTCTATGCCTTTCATGATTCTGTAAATAGCTATCAAATCTCCTCTCTCTCTTCTTTGCTCTAGTGTCTGTAGTTTAAGTTTTTGTAGTCTCTCTTCATATGATAGTTTTGAGAGTGTTGGTGCCAGTTTTGTAATTGCTCTTTGTAGTCTTTCAAGTTTTTTTATACATTTTTTTGTACTTGGTGACCATATCGTTGCTGCATATTCCAATCTTGGTCTTATCAGGGTGATTAGGATTTTCCTCACCATTTCTTCATCCAGGTATGTAAATGCCACTTTGATTGTTCTTATTAAATTATAAGTTTCTCCAAAAATCTTATTTATATGTTTCTCAGGTGACATATTATTCATAACAATGACTCCCAGGTCCTTCTCATTTTCTACTTTCTTTATTCCTTCTTTTCCCAAATTATATGATCCTGTTATTCTGTTTTTGCTTTTTCCAAATTCCATTATACTACACTTTTTTGTATTGAACTCCATCTCCCACTTCCTACTCCATTCTTGTACTTTATTTAGATCTCTCTGTAGTGATTCACAATCTTCTTCAGTTTTCACTCTTTTCAGTAATTTTGCATCATCTGCAAAGAAGCTCATATAGCTTTCAATTCCTTCATCCATATCATTAATATATATAGCAAACATTATTGGGGCCAGAACTGTTCCCTGCGGGACACCGCTTATTACTTCATTCCATTTTGAGTGCTGATCTCTTATCACTACTCTCATTTTTCTTTCTTGCAAAAAGTCTTCCATCCAATTTAGCAATTTACCTTGTATTCCTCCTTCATATTCTAATTTCTTAAGCAACTTCTTATGTGGTACTTTGTCAAAAGCTTTTTTTAGGTCTAGAAATGCACAATCAGCCCATCCATCTCTTTCTTGTATTATATCTATTAGCCTTGAATAGAAACATATTAAATTGGTGACGCATGATCGTCCTTGTCTGAATCCAAATTGCCTTGGATTTAGTACGTTGTTTTTTTCCAAGTATTTTACCCATCTACTTTTGATAATTCTTTCACATATTTTTGCTATTGTACTTGTTAGAGAGACTGGTCTATAGTTGGTAGGTTCTTCTTTATTTCCTCCTTTATATATAGGTACTATATTTGCTTTTTTCCAATCTTCTGGAACTTTTCCTTCTTTTAAGGAACTGCTTATTATGCTATGTATTTTGTCTGCCAGTTCATTCCTGCATTCTTTCAGAATCCAGTTTGCTATTTCATCTGGCCCATGCGATTTTCTGACATCAAAATTACCCAAGTGTGTCAATATTTCATTCTTTGTTACTTCTATTTCTTCCATAGGGGGGACTTTTTCCTTCCACTCAATCTCTTCAGGTTGTATATTTTCCCTTGTAAACACTGATTTAAAATGTTTGTTCATAATTTCTGCCATTTCCATTTCCTCAGTGTATTCAACTCCTCCTTGTCTTAATTTCTCTAAGTCTTGTTTGTTTTTCAGTTTATTGTTTACAAATCTGTAGAATAGTTTTGGTTGATCTTTACACTTTTCTATAACATCTTTTTCATATTTTCTTTTTTCCTCTCTGCACTTTTGTACATATTCATTTCTATAACCAGTATATATTTTCCATTTTTCAGGTCTTCTGTCTTTTTTCCATCTGTTCCAGGCTTTGTCTCTTTTGTCCTTTAACTCCCTACAACTTTTGTTGTACCAGCATTTTACATATTCTTTTTCTTGTTTTTGTCTTGGGACATACTTTTCCACTCCTTTTTTGTAAATTTTTGTCAAAATATTCCATTTCTCTTCCACTGTTGTTTCTTCTTTGTATATTTCTTCCCAGTTTTCTTGTTGGAAGAATTCTCTTATTTTATCAAAGTTTGTTTTTTCATACATCATTCTTCCTTTTCTATATTGTTCATTTCTTTTCATATATTTTTCTTCATTAAGTTCCAGTTCAATCAATATGTGGTCACTTTTACCTATTGGTGTTTTATATTCAATCTTGTCCACTATTCTAGGTTCAGATGTAATTATTAAGTCTAGCCTCGATGGTTCTTCTTCATTTCTATACCTAGTGTTCTCTTGTATCCATTGTGTCATTGAATGGTCAGTAATCATCTCAAGTAGAGCATTTCCCCATGAGTCATCACCACTCTTTACTGTCATTTCTTCCCAGCAGATTTCTTTGCAATTAAAGTCGCCCATCATAACTATTCTTCCTCCGTCTTCCATTATTTTAGTTAATGCTATCTTTGTGTCCTCTAACATACTTTTATGTTCACTCTCCTCCCATGAGGCTGTTTTCGGAGGCACATAATTGATCACAAATTTTCTGCTCTTCTTATCTCGGTCTTCCACTTCTATCATAATCATCTCTACTGTATTCTTTCCATATATGACACCTTTCACGTTTATATCCTTCTTAGTCAGGAACATAACTCCACCCCCTTGTTTTTTCTCTCTGTTTCTAATCCAATAATTGTATGTATCATGTCCTACACTGTTGGGTGGTAGTGGGCCTTTTAATTTTGTTTCTACAATTCCCATTATGTCCGGTTCTTTTTCTTTCAAATAATCATTCAGTTCATTCAATCCTGTTATCAATCCATCTATATTTGTGTAAGACACTCTTAGTTTTCTGCCACTTCCATTGTATTCTCTGTTTCCCTTATGTTTTTCTTTAGTATGTCGAACTGCTTTATTTTCATGTTCACTACTCTCCAATAGAATCTCTCTTTCTCTGACTCCGTTCTTTCCTCGTTTTTTGCCTTAGCTTCAATTCTTTTCTGCTTTTCTGCCTCTCTTTCCTCCTTATTCATTTCTCTTTTTATCCATACCTTTTTATATTGATCATTTGTTGCTAGTTTCCCTGTCTTGGATAGAATTTTCTCTGCTGTTGTTTGTGACCTGAATTTAATCTTAATTGGTCTGGTCTTATCTGTACTATATTTTCCGAGTCTGAATTTTTCCTCAATTTCCTTTATAATTTCTGGTTCATCTTCCTGGACTAATTTTAATAAACTGCTTACTCTTTCATTTTCCTCCTTGATTCTTGCAGTTCTATCTGGGTTATGTTTCTCTTCCATTCCTAATATAATTATACATTTCTTTTTGTCAGCTAATTCTCTTACTATATTCTCCTTCTGTCTCATCACTTTAATAACTGAGTCTTCATTATGTTCTTTCAATTGCTGTTTGACTATGTCAGTGAATGAAACCTTATTCCCTTCTTGAGTTATTCTCCAATTTTTAGCTTCTGTAGCTAGTTTCTCTCTGTTTTCATTACTATTCTTCTTCAATTTCTCATTCTCCTCCTTTACATTTCCTAACTGTCTTTTTAGGTCCTCTATTTCTTCAGTTAAGTTTCTGTTAGCCTTCTCTAGTTGTTCCAACCTTTCAATTCTTTGAAAAATGGAGTCTACGTTACCTAACTTACGCTCCAAGTCCTCGATCACCTTATCAACTCTCTCCTCTAGTCTTATCAGTCGGGGGGGGGGGGGGGGGGGGGGGGTTGTGTCCCCCCCACCCTCTTTAAATCCCTGGAACATATTCTCGTCACTTTCTTCTGTATTGCTCCTCTCTATACTTCTAATCTTTACATTTTTATTAGACATTTGATCCTCGCTAAGTCTTTTGTTTACCTTCCGCTTGTCTGGCTGGTCAAAGTCTACTCCCTCCTCATTTCCTTCCATTTCCCTCAGTAATCCCTCCCCTTTTCCTCTTTCCCTACGTTCCCACTACTCCACGAGCAATTTCCCCCCCACCCTGCAAAAACACTAGGCACTTCTCTTTGCGTTGGGATCCACAGACTTCACTTTTCTTCAGAACGTCTTCTAAGCCGTCCATTCGTTGAAGTGTGTGTGTGTGTGTGTGTGTGTGTGTGTGAGAGAGAGAGAGAGAGGAAAGAGAGGGAGACATGAAAGTGGGATAAGGAGAGGAGAGAGAAAAGTGAGGAAAGAGGGGGAAAAAGATTAAACAGGAAAGCAAAAGATGAGCAAATGGGAGAGGAGCATGGGAAAGAAGGAAAAGAAAGGAGGAGAGAGGAGGGCTACTCCAATAGTCTAATATATTGACTGATTATAATTATGCAGGCAATACCCCAGTGTGGCATACAAGGATAAACTGATATCAATATGGTACAGGTACAGTGGCATCTACTTACCTTAAGTCCAGCTGCTGGAGACTTGATGAGGTGCATATGTTTCTCCACCTCATGTTTGTCTCGTACCCTGTCCAGTTCATCACCCTTCTTCAACCGGTCAAGGATAAATTTGCCTTCTCTCTTCGCCTTCACCTCTGTCACTTTCTTCATGGCCTCCACTACAAACAAAAAACTTAAGTAATTCTGATCTCACAAAGTCTTTTTTTTAGCATGAGACAAATAGAGCAAAAAGTTTTGTTCCAGTGTTAAAGGACCAAACCTTGGTTGGGAAATTAAAACATTTCTGATCATACTTAAATGGAATAAAATTTAGATATCTAATGTAAGAACAAATAAACCAAATACAATTTACTTCCCACTCAGGGATGTCAGAAACCAATAATTTAGTTTTATTCATGAGATTATGGTGTTACTTCTACCAAATTTCATTTGTTGTGCCAAATGGGGTAGGTTGAAAACAAACTTATGTTGAGGATGTTGAAATCCACTGAAATTGTTCTCCACCCAACCCTGGCCCCCTACCTACAAAAATTGAAAGTGATCTGCAGTAGAAGTCAATCAGATCCACATGAATCAGACTGAACATTGATTTCCGACATTCTTTATTGGGAGGGTGTGTGTGGTTCTCTGCAGACATTTTACCTAAATAACTACTTTACTCTAACCTGTGGGCACATGGAAATAGTTTTGAATTGGGAGATAAAAAAGGTCGGATGCGAAAAAAAATCATACTAATAATAAAATAAATAAAAACTATAATATTGTAAATAAATAAAATACATAAATAAATGCATAGGTATAGTTAAATAATAAACAGGTAAATAGTAAATAATAATAAATGAAAATCAGACAGACAAATGATAACAAAACAAAAACAAATAATATAAAATAAATTATAATCATTACAGCATCTTGCTTAGGTATTTATCTAAATGATTCTTAAAGCTTCGAACTGACCTACATTGCACTATCTGTGCAGGAAGTTTATTCCATTCATTAACTACATGGTTGGCAAAGTTGTTTCTACCTACTTCCAAATTGAATCTATTTCCGGACAGTTTGAGACCATTGTTTCTTGTCTGATTCTCATTCAATGTGAAAATTTTGTCACTTTTGATGTTGTCAATTCCCTTTAAAATCTTAAAGACCTTGTCACTTTTGATGTTGTCAATTCCCTTTAAAATCTTAAAGACCTGTATCAAGTCACCTCTGAGTCTACGCTTTTTTAGGGAAAACAGATTCATATGTTTTAGTCAATTTTCGTATGATTTATTTTTGATATTTGGAATAAGTTTTGTGGCTCACCGTTATACTTTTTCCAGTCTGTCAATGTCTTTAATGAGATTCGGTGACCATACGGAAACAGCATATTCCAAATGTGAACGAACTAACGATTTATATACCTTGTTAATGAGTGATGGACTTTTGAAATCAAAAGATCGCGCAATCAGTCCTAGAATCTTATTTGCTTTCTCAGAGGCTGAAATACACTGCTTGGGTGATTTGAGATCGTTATTGATAATTACGCCGAGATCTTTTTCACTATCCACTTTGGTTAATGAATTTCCAAATAACTTGTAATCGTACTTAGTGTTATTTTTACCTATGTGCATTACCTTGCATTTATTTGTGTTAAATTTCATTAGCCACTTTTCAGACCATTGCTGTAATTGATCTAAATCTTCTTGAATATCTAATTGGTTTGAGTGATCATTTGCCACTCCGCACAGTTTTGTATCATCAGCAAATTTGGAAACAGTAGATTTTAGTCCATGGTCTATATCATTTATATATACTATGAATAGAAGTGGCCCAAGAACAGAACCCTGAGGAACTCCACTTGTAATATTTTTCCATCTAGAAGTTTTTCCATTTAAAACAACTCTCTGTTTTCGACCATTCAACCAATTACTAGTCCAACCTAATAGGCTATTCAACACATCATGGAAGACTGCATTATATACAATCATGCATGCAAACAACATAACATACACTCCATAAAGGATTTGTGGGAAAACCCTGTTTCGGCCATGGCATTCCTTGGGGAGACAGGACTGCTCGGACAGACAGCCTAGGGAGCAACATCAACTCCTTTTCCACCCTTCTCCTCCTCACCTCATCATTCCTCACTCTATTCAGCCTAATTATCCCTACCATATTTCTCAGTCATTTCATGTTTCTGCCCCATACAGTGCTATTGGCAGAATTACTTCTTCATACAATCTTCTCTTGCCATCCATTCCCAAATGTCTATTTCTTATTACACTTTTTTTTATCCCCCAAGGCATTTACTTGCTTCTCTTAATCTACATTCTCCATCCACCACCACTCCTCCCTTCCCTGCCACATTTGCACCCAGGTATCTAAAGCTATCCACTTCCTCCAGTCTCTCTCCCTTAATACTCACTTCCAATTTGCTGCCATCCTCCCCCCTTATACATTTCATCACCTCATATTTATCTTCAAAGTCTGTCTTTCGTAAGTTTTCTTAAACTCCGTCACTAACTTCCTTAACCCCTTCCATACGGTGCCGCACACGTAGGCGTCATGGACTTAGATCTCGGTGGCAGCAGCCAATGCCAGCCGTACGACGTGTCGTAATAATACTCGCATCATAAAATATAGTCACCGCTTATATTGATCGTTCTCTCTTCACCCGTGAATTTTGATAACCATAGAAAATGCGATTACAAAAGAATTAGAAAGAATGTAATTATGGAGGGGCGACTACAATAAATATAATCAAGACGCCGATATGGCAGCCTCGCAAATACACTCGCTCCACATGACGCCTACGTGTGCGGCACCGTATGGAAGGGGTTAATCCCTCCTCTGATCCTGCTACAAGTGCAGTGTTGTCAGCAAACAACTGGTTTATCGCCCATTTTTCTCCATTTTCTTTAATCATCTCCAGTCCCCCAGCCCATTACACTTTCATTTACCTCTCACACCACCCCATAAATAAATACAAATAAAATTTATTGATACATAAAATAAAAATACATAATACATATACCTCTTTCACTCTTACCGGGGGAGGTAGCCAAAGTCAAAAGGCATAATTCTACTCCAAAATAAAAATAAACAAACAAATAAACCAGCATCATAAATAAATTGCACTTCGCTTTCACTCAGCAATGCTGGAAATATAAAACACATGCTAAAAACTTGATTGTAATACTCCGTTTCAAGTAGGGCACCAATGTTCTGGACACCAGACACCTCAGGGATGGGAGGAATTGGCAGCTAAGCATGAATTTGAAGCTATATGCGATATACTCATGAATAGGAGACTGGACCTCATGAACATTACTCCTTTCCTGTATACTTCATTGAAGTAGAATACACTCACTGGGATTTTGAGGGGAGGGGGACAAAACCCACAAATTAAAATATATTTCACTTGGGGTTCTGGGGTGTGAGACCCTCTGCTAGATTGTATGCACACCTGAGGGAGGCCTTACCCCATGGCTTGGTTTGCAACCCCATTTGGGGGACTTTGTCTCCTACCTTGATAACCTCCCATCCACTATACTGGGGGACACAATACTCCCCCTAAGTAATACACAGTGCATATCAGGTACGGTTAGGTTAGGTAAGATCCAGTTAGGCTAGTTTACATTAGGTTTGGTTTAGAAATAAAACATTTCTAATTGTTCTGTACCTGATTTTAAAAATTTCTGTTAATTCTATTAGAAATCCCTCACTTTGTTTGAATACATGAGATATTTCCAATAGAATTGTAAAAGATTCATTGAAATTAGCATGGAAACTACTAGAAAAGTATCTTTCCAAAACAAAATCACATGTATGAACACTTATATTGGGTTCTATCTTGGTATTGTGGAGGAAGAGGAGGAGGAGGAGGATAATATTGTAGACCAAAATCCATACATTTAACCTAAACCAGGGGTTCTCAAATTGCTTGATATTGACTCCCAGGGGTTGATGAATAGCCAGGGGGATGAAAGGGGAGGTCAATGAATAACCAGGGGGTTGGTGAATGTAATGCGATTCCTGTAATTTTATAGGTCAGCCAGTTTTGGATCATATCCAATCGGACTACAGGATATATAAACTTTAAGGCTGCCCCCGAAAAAGCCTTTGGTATATGTATGTATGCATAACTTTAAGAAATGCATGAATCTCGGCTCCATGGCACCTTTTTAAAGACATGTACCATGTGAGGTACTGATGGAAGTAATCAGGGCATATTCCAGATCCTATGGTCACAGCATTGTTCAGTAGTGTATATGCTTTTAGTAGGATGGCATCATGACCCTATGATCACAGCTTTGTTCATTAGTATATTTACTTTTAGCAATTTTGGTGAAATTTTAGTTGTGCACACCTACGCGATCTAGCATTAGACAATTAATTATTATTAGAATCTGAGGTACCGAATTACTAAACATTGGTTAGGTTACGTAGCCGTAGGTTAGTTAGGTTAGAATTGATTAATTTATCACCCTTTCATTTCTTCGACCTCGGCACCTATAAAAACAAACCGGTCTCACTAATTGCCGAACAAAACCTATAAAAGCCAAACAAACCAACAAAACCCAAACAAGGACGGTTAAGTGCACACTTCTATATATATATGGTTGCATTATTTGAACTACTTTCTTTAAAATGTGTGATTTCAATGTAATGTGATCAAAGAGAAGTTACGTATTTATCCAGCCCGTCCTCTATGATCATTGGTGGTATGGATCAAACTTCACTCAATTAAGTTTCTTACTATTGTGTTATTAGTGTAATAGACTTCATATAGTTGAATTATTTCAACTCTTTTTCTTTAAAATGTGTGATTTTCATATAATTTGACCAAAAAGAAGTTATATTTTTAGCTTCTGCAAAGTTACCGACTGGTGGTTACAAATTTACCGCTAGCCTGCCATCTATGTTCTGCGAGTGCTGATCATCACTAAGCGTCAGGGTTGCCAGATTGGCGTTTTTAATAGCAAATATTGCATTTTTGGCATGTTTTTACTGTGTTTGGCAGGAAAATTTGAAGGGTGGCATTTATGGGGGGCATTTTTAAATACCCAGTCGTGATTAGAGATCATTCTTTTACTTGTATCAAGAATTAAATGATGATGTATATGGCTGGACAAATCGTAGCTGTGGTCGGTAATTTAGCAGAGGATAAAAACGTAACTTCTCTTTGATCATATTATAGGTACCCCCACTAAATTTTCAAAAAAAAATTAACCTTTATATTATTGTTGCATATGAAAGACAACTTTATTAGAAACAAAATGCTTTTTAAATTTTTTAAATAGCTTGAAAAATAAGGGAGATACGATTTTTTGAATTATTTTCTTAGCCCGCATTTTTGGCTCGACTTTACCATAACAAAGTGTTAGAATTAAGGGTGGTAATTTGTAAAGATTTCGGTAAAGAAATACACATTAACTCTAAACCACTGGTCCAATTTTATTAAAATTCGGAATACTTGGGTTTTATGGATCAACAAATCACATGAGCATGTCAAAAACAATGTGAGACATCTCCATCATACCATAATTGCCTTTTCATGGCAACCATGAAGCTGTCGCTAAACGCCCACCAAAACCACACAATGACGGTTTTTGCTCAAATGCATAATTTATATATAAAAAATAGCACATGGTTGCATTATTTGACCTATTTTCTTTAAAAATGGATAATTTCCACGTAAAATGATCAAAGAGAAGTTACGTTTATATCCTCTGAAAAATTATCAACCGGCAACCAACGCCGACGAAACCCAAACAATGACGTTGGTTTCCGGTTGATAATTTTGTAGAGGATAAAAACGTAACTTCTCTTCGATCATTCTACATGGAAATCACAAATTTTAAAGAAAATAGGTCAAATAATGCAACCATATGCTATTTTTTATATATAAATTATGCATTTGAGCAAAAACCGTCATTGTGTGATTTTGGTCGTCAATGGTAATAGTAAACAAAATCGAACGCGAACTGGACGCATCAGATTCATGGGTGAAATGGCTACATTCCGGGGATTTAAGCTCAATTATGATGTGATACACGATATTAAACTTCTCATGTCCGGGAGAAAATAGGTTGATAAACTTGTTTATGTAACTTAAAATTATATTTAGAGATTCCTTACCTTAATATTTTTACTCGGAAAACTATGTTGCCGAGTTTGACAACCAAATTTCCGTTTAAATCGCTGAATTTTTTTTCTATTTCAAGAATTAGCCTTACACTTGCAAAACAACAAGATAATTTGAATATCTTTCGCATGCGCTAAGCGCGGGAAGCATTCAAATTGAACCAAATAAAACCTAGTGGGCCGCAACATATGGCCATGAAAACAATACATGGTCGACGGTGGCGCCGCGCGTGGATTCGGGGGTACCTACATATTACATGGAAATCACACATTTTAAAGAAAATAGTTTAAATAATGCAACCATATATATATAGATGTGTGCATTTGAGCAAAAACTGTCCTTGTTTGGGTTTTGTTGGTTTGTTCGGCTTTTATCGGTTTTGTTCGGCAATTAGTGAGACCCAAACATGGTGTATCATTTAACTGCTGCAACTTCATTTATTAGAAAATATGTTTTAGCAACTTTTTTGTTATTTATTTCTGCCAAGAAAATTGCATATAACGATGATCTATTACAAATTACGAAATTAATAATTTTCTTTTGATTTATCGCGCAGGTTATGCACAACTAAAATTTTACCAAAAATACAATTCAATGGTACCAGGAAATGAGAAAACAAAATAGTTATAAGTATACCTGTTTTCGCCCATAATTCCCGATTATACTTCACAGGAACGTGTCTTCTTTTCTCAAACTCGAAGGCAGGGTCTACTGCTAACTCCTTTCCAGCTGCCTTCCTAAATGCTTTAGTCCATCGACACTTTCGAGGATTTCGCTTTCTCTTAAAGAACTTGTGGCATTTCGAACGGCAAAACCTGAAAACCTATTAACAATACACACGTTTATTTGCAAGGTCCCAATACTTCTCCTTAATAAACAAAGTTATTTACTTGTAATTTTGTCACCATCAGAAAGACCCCAGTATACAAATACATATACTTACTTTACAGTCATTCCTTACAAACTGGATGCCATGTCCCGGGTAGACTGTGCTTGAACAAAAATAACACTTTTCCAACCGCATTTTCACTGTTTACACTTCCAATGTTTTACCATTTCTCGCTCACACGTGTGGTGTTCGTTTACAAGGTGTGTGAGGCTGTCGGAGCAGTATCAAAAAGTTCAACAATGTAATACTACACAATACTTGTTCAGGAATTGATCTCTAACATATTTTCTAGTACAAAAAACTATGACACCTGTTTTGGTTATGAGACGAATTTAAATGGTTATTTATAATTTACACAACTGTGATTGCAACCATGTCGGACGGAGGGCTCCCACTTCTAGGGATTTTGTCGTCATATTGGGATTTGCCGTGCATTTAGTGACTCCGGAAATTCTGGCTTTTCTACTGTAGAGTTAGTCTGGAGATTTCTAGTTGCTTTTAGTAACAATTTAGGGATTTATAGCGTTAGTATTATCCTATTATCTAGAATAATTTCTTGGCGTTTACCAAATGGCAGTGTGCATGTGAACATTGTATATATCGGAGTCGACAACACTAAAAAAATGAGTGAACTGTCAGTGTATTTGTTCATGTTTTGTTGGCTAAATGTCAAGGTACTAATGCTAAGGATTTCCAGTTCTTTATCTAATTTAGTCTGTTAATTTATAATAACTTGATGGAAAGCACTCGTTTATCTCAGCTACTAAGAAATATACATTTCTTTCATTTTAGCATTTCATCAAGAACCCGATGGAAATTTACTCACCAGAAGAAAAAACAGACATCGTATTGTTAGTTGATTATTTTGTTTTGGGAGAAATAATTGTCAAAAAGGGAATTATTTTTCAGTACTGCAGTGCACTATCTATATAATGACAAACATAAATTTCTGAACTACTCCACAATATCTTAACCTGTTGTTATATTATTATTATTATCAACAGTATATATTTTTTGTACTGTACTATGTCAATATTTGTAAGCTAGGGATTTTTCAGCACACGTGTAGGGAATTACTAATCTCCCTTTGTGGGAACCCTGGACGGGCATGGTTTGTTGTGTTCCGTTCGGGTAGACTCGGCTAGGACTTAATATAACGTAGAGCGAATGTTGGGTGGCTGCCTATTCAGATCAAGATTTCCGACAATATCAACATTTGAGCTCAAGCTGTGGTGGTCGATATGTGGTTAATAATAAAACTTGTTATTATGTGTGTGGCATTCCTTGTCTAAATTATTTTCAAATGTTGGATTCACTATCATAGTAAGATAGTTTATTCCTATTATCAAGAACACAAGAATGAAGATATAGTGTAGTCATTCTTCTCTTTAGAGTATAAGTAGTAATTATTCCTTATATAGTATAAGTAGTACTTAACCCCTATATTTAGTAATTGTTTTATGTATGTAGTCTGCGTAGTCATTACGTAATTGTTCTACGTGGTAGTTTACGTGCGTCGTTAGACCTACGCAGTTCCCATATACGCGCTCCTTCCTGCTATAATCCATAAGCATTTATGTATTTTGTATAACATTACCTCTAATCATTTTGCATGGTTGTTAGGTTATCCACAGGTGAGAGCTTTGTTGTTATGCTCTGGATCTGATTTGGAACGGTCACTCATGAATAGGTTCGAAAGCTCCTTGGGGGACTCCACAGCACATTTTTTTGCTCCCCATTGATGGTTGGTTTTGGGTATTCTATACAGTCACAGCTAAGAAGTTTGTTAGCCATGTCTTACCGTTGTTTTTGGTGCTTTTCTCAATTATCTTTCTTGATGGGGTGTATCTAGGGACTGTGTCAAAAGGTTCGTTTATGTCTGTTGTCAGCATTAGTGTCCTATCTGAGTGCGCCATTTTGTTGAAGCCCTCCTATACTTGTTGAGTGATGTTTGTGAGTAACGTGTTGGTGAAAGGGTCCTACTTGAGTTTGTTTTGATATGCAGACGTTTGTGATTGTGATTTTATTTTTTCAGGATGAGAATTATGTGTGTCGTTTTCCAGATCTTTGGTGTCCTTATATGTCTTGTCTAATCGACAAAACTAGGGATTATCTTGGTCGCCGCGTTTTGTATTCTTTTTCTCTTATATACTTTTTTTTTGTATGATGACAGCATCGCGGCCGCCGCTGCGTATTCCAGTCTGCGATGTATCAAGCTTTCAATGATTCTTTTCACCATGTCCTCATCGATGTACTGAAATGCCAATTTTATATTTCTCAACAGATAATAGGTCTTTCCTGTTGTATTCGTATGTATGTATGCATATTGTTTGTATGCGCGTACGAATGTATGCATATAACGTATGTCTGTACAGCATGAATATGTATTAACAAAATATTGTACATATCTATATCACCCATGCAATAAAAGTATACAGGAACGATAGGTGATACCCATTTTAGACAATGTTACTCAGTTTTCAGGTAGGTCATCGTAAATAGTATTTCTAACGCTCTATCTCACGACCAAAGGATAAATTGACGAATGTCTGACTGCAAAGAATACTGTAGTAGGTAAAGGATACATACAATGAGGTAAAATGATTAATTTTTTGTCATGAAACGTGAGATGTAACACTAATTGATTGAAATGATCATTTGACATCCCGCACAATTTTGTATCATTAGCAAATTTGGAGACAATAGATTTTAGTCCGTGGTCTATATCATTTATATATACTATGAATAGAAGTGGCCCAAGAACGGAACCTTGAGGAACCACTTGTAACATTTTTCCATCTAAAAATTTTTCCATTTAAAACAACTCTCTGTTTTCGATCATTCAACCAATTTCTAGTTCAACTTAATAGGCTGCCACTTACTCCGTGTAAAGCTAATTTAGAAAGTAGTCTTTCGTGTGGGACGGTATCAAATATTTCTTTGTCGCGGCTCGTGCCGCTTAAATTGTTTTTATCGGCTTAAGAAACCTACACAGCGAAGCTATAGCGATAATCCCATACCACACTCCTGGTCATATGGCCACTTCCCGAAGGTTGAGTGTGGTTTGGAATTTTCCGCCAGAATCATCAGAAATTTAAAATTCCCGGCTCTGTGCAGGCATGCGCATTGACGACCCCACCTCCCCCTCCCTAACTCTCCCTTCTTAGCCGGCTAGCCCGAGTCTTCAATTCTAAGCGCGGAATCAGACTGAGGGGCAAGAAGAAATGAAGAAGAGGCAAGAAGAAATGAAGGACTTCATCGTGAAGGCGGTAAAGAGATGGAGTGACGATGACGACAATGATGATTCGGAAGACGAAGTTAGGACTCCACCACGTAAACGACCTAAAGCGTCCAAAGATGTTGTTATTACCGGTACTGAATAAAAAACCTGTATGGGTACCTCTCTTTTATTATCTAAACCAAACCGAACAAATCATACATTAAAACAATGAGGGCGGAGCCCTGGGGCGCGAAGCGCCCCGAGAGCGAAGCGAGTAGCGCCGTAGGCCAAGCACCCATGGCGGAGCCATGGGCGGCGTTAGCCGGGTGCTTGTAATAATAATAATGATAATAATAATAATGATAAATGTAATAATAATAGTAATAATAATAATAATAATAATTGTAAAAGTGAGGAGATACCAGGAGGCTTGCATCTGCGACTCAAGTCTTCATTTTTGCCTTTTTTAGTGTTCAGCCTGTTCGGGCAAGCACCAGATATCGACAACCGTTGGGTTTGAACCCGGACCAGCGGCATGCGAAGCGGGAATAGAAAAAGTTTACCGGTCGCCATAGCGATTTCATGTCCTCTGGAACAACCCACTAATGGGAGAACGCGAAGCCAGAACGCTTACGATTGCGCCTGTATCGTACAATATCTATCACATATGGTTTTGAATTGTGGTATGTCTCAAAAATATATGTGCGTGCTTTCACCTATGAGATATGAAAATTCTTACATGTGTGAATTCTTGTACTATACTCGTTGCATTGAGAAATGGCCGTTAGGGCGGAGCACTGGGAGTACCCCTGTGTTGCCACATATAATTATCTTATAATTTTACTTTATTCTATAATTTTATTTAATATTTTCATAATGTTGCCACATATAATTATATTATAATTTTTTGTCACACTCACCACCACTGAGGTAAAAATCAAAGCAATGTTTTCTATACAAAGGTTTCGTTTCCTCGAGTCAGACATGGCCTATGAGCAAGGGAGAGCGACGTTGCCGTTACATCTATTCTCTGGCCCCGCCCCCCTCACCCTGCATTCAATGTGAGCCGTGCGGGCCGTGTTATCTGTGGAGATGTGGCAACTCCGGGAAATCTCCTAGCCCCGCCTTAGCGGTCACTTCTCATTGCGCTGACTATAGTACGTCGTGCATTGGGAATGTACGTTTCGTTTCTCCAGTGACCCCATTAGGTGGAACATATATATCAACACGTCGTCTTTCCATCACCATATCTGTAAAGAAAGCAGAGGGTGGTGGTTAAAGAAAACGGGCGCCATATATAAATATGTGTTGTTATGAACTTAACTTACGCTCTAATATCACGAACTGGTCCTGTGGTGATCCACACGGATTCACAATCTCTGCTAGGTAGCTTAGATACAACACAGTCCAGCGACAATGTACGCCTACTGACCTCCATCCTAGCACTCCTGCTGAAGCTACATCAGCAAGGCAGGAGTGTTACGCCCAACTGGGTGCCGAGCCATGTGGGCGTCCCAGGTAACGAGCTAGCCGTCGCCTCAGCAGAAGCGGCGCGCCATAGACCCGAAGTCGATGTTGTCGTCCCTCTCAGTAGAAATCAGTTGCGCATACGCACCAGGGCTCTTAATCAGGTACAACGGTTCCTTCAGCACAGACTGGAGGCAGAGGTATCAGAAAGGGCGAGGTGGTACAGGGCAGTCACAGACTACGAGCTCCTTGTACTTCCTCGCTCCACACCAAGAAAAGTGGAAACTCTGCTCTTCCGTCTGCGGCTGGAGGACCGTTGTTTCTGGCAGATCAAGACCAACCCGACAGCAGGAGAGAAGAAATGTCAACATTGACGCCACCCAGAAGCCACCCTTGAACACTACCTCAAGTATTGCCCCGCAACTGCATTTCTGAGGAGAGGGCCTCCGACAACATCTGAGGGTCTTGTGCGCCGCCTATGCAGCCACTTAAGTGATTACGAACTGCGTCGGCTGGTGGAGTGTCAGCCCCCCCTTTAAATTTTTATACCTATTGCACTGATTTTATACTCCATTCATGACAGGAAGGGTGAATTCACCGAGATGTGCATACGTATTTCACATAGGTATGCACATCCGGTAAATGTATGAGTGGGCGTGGCCAAAGTCACACACACTCATACATTGAATCACCCCCCTTTTAAAATTTATTACACCAATTGCTAAATACACATATCCACTGAATACACAGCTCATGTTAGGAAGGGTGCATTCACCGAGATGTGCATACGTATATCATATACGTATGCACATCTTGTGACTGTATGAGCGGGTGTGGTTAAACCCGCACACACTCGTACATAAATCACCCTCCAAACGGGCTCACCCAAAAAGCCCGTGGGAACCTCATTCCCAAACTACACAGAACAGAACTTAACTGACAGGTTGTTGTCATGTATGGGAGGCTTATCATCATTCTCGCTGCCTGTCGTCTTGTTGCCGTGAGTTGAGTCCACATTTAACAGTATTTCCTTCTCGTACACTCTGCGTTATTGTCACTGATAACCACACGTCCGGCAACAGACTCGTTGTTAATCTGATGCCAAATCTTCAATGAAGCTAAAAAGTTTGGAATTCTTTTGCTCCCAAACGTATACGGTAGAATCAGCTTTCAATGATTCTCTTCACCATGTCCTCATCCATGTACTGAAATGCCAATTTTATATTTCTCAACAGATAATAGGTCTCTCCTGTTGTATTAGTATGTTTGTATGCGTGTACGAATGTATGCATATACCGTATGTCTGTACAGCATGAATATGTATTAACAAAATATTGTACATATCTGTATCACCCATGCAATAAAAGTATACAGGAATGATAGGTGATACCCGTTTCAGACAATGTTACTCAGTTTTCAGGTAGGTCATCGTAAATAGTATTTCTATCGCACTACTCAAACGACCAAAGGATAAATTGACGAGTGTCTGACTGAAAAGAATACTATAGTAGGTAAAGGATACATACAGTGAGGTAAAATTATTTCTTTTATTGTGAAACATGAGTTGTAACACTAGTTGATGGCAATGCCAGTGTTGGTCTCGATCCAGTCGAGGTACGCTGTGACGCGGGTAAAGGCAGCTGGGTAGCCGAGTTCACAACCAGCGGAAGACCCGAAGGAGACGACACCTCGAGTCTCCGCTCGGCCATTGGACTTGTAGTTCAGTGGGCCACCGGAGTCACCCTGCCGAGGGAGACATAGGAATCTTAGAGAAAACAAAATAAAGTTACGAATTCAGACTGTTCCGAAGGCACTGTCCCGTTCGTACTTGAACCTTAGCCTATTCGGTGAATATATCTTTGTTAGTTAAAAGTCACTCCCAAACCCACAAGTTTATTATGTCCACCTTTTCACCCCGACTATTCCAGCCGTTCATTTCTTGTTCATCAGGATCATAGTGTCATAACCACACCCCTTCATTAAACCTTATTCCAAGTTCAATTTGTATTAGATGTGAAAAGTATATTGTTAGATCTTAAATACTCCCATGTTATGTTGCATTTGATGGCCATGATTTCCAATGACGCAGTCTTTTAAAGAACTAAAAATTACTTGCTTCGCCTTTCCACCTTCTCTTATTCCTCTTTTTCGGATAACCTTCTCAGGGACCAGTTGATCATTTTATTCAACAGTACTTCATAGTATCACCAACCACTACTTGAAGGAGAACTTACACTGCAAGTTCCTTTTCCTCCTGCTCCTGAGGTGCATAGGATATTATCGGTAACGATTCCTCCATAGGTGTAAGCGCATTCAGTGTTCGAGATGACAGGGAGGTTTACATTTCTGAGTTTGTTGGTGATACCTCCCGCGCCTGCAAGAAAACGCAAGGATTACATGTTATATATTGCATCAAAAATAATATTTTTCTCCTATTCATTCAAGACTGAGTACATGCATTCATCAACATATCAAGCTAACGACCAAAAGACAAATTCTCGCCGAGTATTCACAAGACTGAAACATTTAGAATAAAATGTCTAATTTCCGAATCACGTTTCTTTGACACCTGTTTGTTAACTTGAATGAATCTGTCTTTACAAATACATTCAAACCCATGAGCGGACAAAGGAAGCCAAGTTCAGCCTTCCTTTACATGGTTAGATTCTGTGTAGTTCCTTTGCACTTGCATTATATATCATACTTACTGTCTGAAGATTTCCCCCAACCGCTTGCGGTCACAGTCTTCCCAACCATCAGATCACCTTGCTCACTTCTGGTTGGTAAACAAACGGGTTGGATGTAGCCTGGAAGAAAAACAGAATGTAATTTGAATAATGAGCTTAGTAAAAACAAATCTAATGTGAACGATTTTCTTAATAGACAGACCACAGTTGTGGCAGGTGTTACGGACTCACTGTTGAAGTCGACCTTCTTAGGAAGTTTGATAAGAGCAATGTCGTTCATGAGAAGGTAAGAGATCCAGTTCTGGTGTTCGAAGAAATTGTAGGAGGTCATGGTCACTTGACTGGATTCATATGTCTGCACGTTGTGGGCACCAAGAACAACCTGTATGCTATTTCCTCTGTGAATTGTATAAAGGGAATATGGAGATAATGGTATCGGTTGTTATGTATTTAGATCTAAATATTTAGTGCACGAAATTTCGCATATTTATACATACATATATTATAATGTACACGTACATAATATATTCCATACACATATAGATAATACATGCAATATACGTGAAGTGCTGGATTATGGAATCTATATCGTAAAATATTATGAGAAGAAGAATAAGAAGAAGAACGTAAACGCTAGACTCGATGAGCGAGATTTATTATCCGACGTTTCGGCCCTTGTCCCAGGACCATACTCAGAGGTCTCATGGATTGAAGTGAGCACAAGTTATTTATATATTTCACGGAGCTTTAATTATGGCAGGAAATACACGCCCGATATGTGCCGTGTTCCTTCCATGCCACTTTTTTTTTTATCTCACTCTTTGTTTCACTTTACTTATGTTTCGCCAATCCTCTCATATATTTCCCTAGTTCTACCTTGTAACCAGTCCTCACACGCTCACATCTTCTCTTCTACCACTGCCTTTATATCTTCATCCCACTGTTCATTACTCTTCATTCTGTTTCCTCCTATTCTCCTCGTCCCATATTTTGTCACTTTGTCACTTCCTCCTTGAGACATACCTGTTCTTCATCTTCTTCTTGCCCCATATCCTTCATTACTTCCCACATTTCTCTCAGCTTCTCCTGATATTCCTTTTTTCCTTCTCATTCAATTTGTTAATTCTCAGCACCTTTCTACCTTTCACCCTTTTCCTCTTCCTACACTCTCAATTCTCCTTCTATCAAAAAATCATCTGATACTCCACTACTCTCTATCCTAAGAACAAGGACAGACAGAACTCTTTCCATCCTTCCTTTGGATATCACTGCATAATCCATCAACGCCTTATCAACCAACTTTCCATGCACCACTCTTTCCCATGTATACTTATGCTTGACTCTCCTTAAACACTATGAGGAGCCTACGCGAGGAGGCGCGTAGCTGCGGCCAAAGCCATTACCTATGCCCTACACGGTTTGAGGACTGTTGGGACAGGTAAGAGTCACTGCTGGGAATCGGAGAAGAGTGAGGGATTTGACTCCAAATCTAAACGAATGTGAGCCCAGCACACTTTCGATCACGCTACCCCCGCACACTATGACACAAAGATGACATAAAATCATCTTTTCTAGGGCTAACCTGATAACCATGTGATTCGCCCAATAAATGTGCTGGTTTCTCTTACCCGTCGGTACAGTGAGCTGCGGTCAGGACCCATTCGTCGGAGATGAGAGCGCCTCCACAGAAGAAGCCGCTGTCGATGAAGAGGGCGACCTGCCACGGGTAGGAATGGGGTGTAGCCTCCGTACCTCCGACAATGCGAGCTGCGGCCTCGGCACTCATGGTACCACAGCTGGCTGCAGAAGGAAAGGAATAAAAGAAAATTAATTCTGGGCTCAAAATGAGCATAACCGATTGAAACAGTATGGACTACTTTATGTGGTGGATGGGCGGTGTCAGGGACCAGAACTGAATGTAGTACTTCATTTGATGCTTAGAAAATACTTGGGGTATTTGGTACTGTGCTCGGTATCATTGGCTGCAGTCGATAATTGAGGACAATGTTGAACATGACAGGATGCTTAGTTCAGCAGATGCCCAAGAAGCGCTATCCCTGGCCCACGTCAAGTGGAAAGGAGCTAATTTTGATATAAAAATTTGCCACAGGTAGTGGGGAGAACACAAAATCCATGGGACTGCATGTATTATGTGGTTCATATTCGGAAGTGCATGAAGTACTGAAATACCGGGTATTTCATGCAATATTTTAGTGCAAAGGGGTCAAAAGATATGCTAAATGGATCAGTTGGGACTATATATGGTACTAGTGACTAATGCGATGTCGTCCAGTGGTCTTTGGGTCCCATGACAGGTGCAAGAGGAATCCAGATCCTCCTCCTGCAGCAGGCTTTTGGGAGAGCAGCTGCGACTAGTTATAAGAAAAGCCTGAGGCTGTTGGCCAAACATCAGAAACTAGGCCTTTAAAAATTACATAAAGCTGTAGAAGCATAAGAAGTGCTATGATTATATATATATATATATATATATATATATATATATATATATATATATATATATATATATATATATATATATATATATATATATATATATATATATATATATATATATATATATTGTTGAGACATTCTGACAGGTTGACGTAAGCGGAGTAGGAAACACAGGAGTCTTAGTCTTGAGTTTATTCCTGACTAGTTTCGCAGGTAT
>NC_134782.1:805000-810000 GCF_046742065.1 Oratosquilla oratoria
CTGGGGTTTGGGAATGAAGACAGAATATGGGAAGCCTTGAAGAATTGAGGGAAGTATCCAGAGTCAATTGAGCTATTGTATAATGGTGTTTTGTTGATTGGTATGTGTTTGAGTAGGTGTGCATTAGTGTCTGAAGGGTTACGGTACTTAATTCTGATGAATGATATTAGAGAGTCATCTTTATTTAAATTAGCAGGATCGACTGCCATCGGGAACGGGCTCACTGTAGCTATTCATAAAAGAGTTAACTCTGTACAAGGCGTTATAGAAACGTGGTCCTTGCCCAGGATCGGTTTTAAAGAACTTACTCCATGCTGATGCCATTAGCTCAGCTTGGTTCTGGGGACTGTGTTAGGAGTGATTATTGTGGTTGATGGCCTCAAGTTAAGTCTGTGTACTCTCTTCCGACTGATATTTGAAGCTTCTCTAGAATTCTAAAGGGATAGAAACATAGGAGTTGGAAAGCTAAGCCATCAGTTGCCCCTATTCACGATTAGAATTGATGACGAGAGATTTTTTCAAACATTTATGTAGCCAGAATCTGGTGATGAATGTAGGAAGTCTGTAAATCTGTTCTGCAGTGCAATCCTGGGTCTGTGCGCACAAAAGCTGTGAACATAGCAACCATGCGGTACCTTATTCTTGGTTGGAAGTTGGGGGCTCCTGCTTAGATAGTAGAGTTATGGAAGAGGGGACAGCTGTTAGAAAACACTAGGCCAGGCTTTCCTTGCACTCTGTGGTCAAAGAATGTAGGAAAATCCCGACCTAGGAACTTCAGCTTCGGGCGTTTTGGTAAAACGCACTTAAATCCAAACTATCCATGGTGATAGTTGGTTTCATCTAGTCCTACTAATGTTGGGGATAGTTTGTTGAAAATTTAGTTAGCCTGAGGGGAGGGTGTGCATTTGGGATTTGGAGTGGACGCGCTTCCATTGGGCTGGGCATTGCCATCGGGCGTGGAATTACGTCTCGCAGCGTCTTCTTTGTGAGAATGGTCATGTTCAGTTTGAGCCTACCGGTGGAGCTGGCTCGCACAGGCATATAACGCAGGAACCCCCCAAAAGTTTTAGCTGTCTCGCATGAAGAGAAGAAAGGGCTTAGGATAGGGGAGAGTGAGCGCATGTTGCGGTGGGTAGAGATATGCCCAAGACTTGGAGCAGGACGGCCTAGAATGAGGTTCCTGGTCAGCCTTCTTGGAGGAGAAGAACAAGGAAGATAAGGAGGTGCAGGAGGTGAGGGTGTACGAAAGACCGTAAGAACTGTCGCACCGGCCGTGCTGGATAGGGCAGTTGTTCTTGAGTTTTTTATATTGTAGTAAATGATGAAGCGGATCTTAGTGTTGGGGTAAGTGGGTTGGAAGTAGATTGGAAGTTCCGTACGATGATACGTCGTAGGTCTTTCCCATCATCTATATCACGGGTATTCGTATGTACTTGGTTGGAGGATGCCATGGTTAGGAGTTGGTGCTAAAGTTATGAAGTTAATATTTGCTCTGGTGATGGAGTCAATCATTTGCTGTGGGTAGCCGTTGTTCATTAACCCATTCAACTCCGATGACAAGATGTCTTGTCATTTGGTCAAATAAAACAAAAAATCATAAAACACCAAAATGTTTGATCAAACACCAGAAAAATATGACGTCAGTCCTCGCTTCGCTCGCAGCGAAGCGAGGACTGACGTCATATTTTTCTGGTGTTTGATCAAACATTTTGGTGTTTTATGATTTTTTGTTTTATTTGACCAAATGACAAGACATCTTGTCATCGGAGTTGAATGGGTTAACAGGCCAATGCTTTCTAAAGCTTACTGCTGGTGGTCCATATGGCGTAGTGGGTGAAAGCTTTATTATCCAATGTGAGGCTCACGCTTCGCTAGTATAGTTCGGGGCACTAACTTTTTCGTTGGGGCAAAAACCGAGGTTAGTCGTGAGTTGATGAGTGGGATGCTGCTTTTGGTGTTTTGTAGCTCAAAGGTGAATTTAAAGATCGAGTAGTCTTTCTATATTTGGATGAGGTGGATGACTTTTTGGATGTCTCGCACGTTGATAAAGATGTCATCAACATAGCGTCCATAAATGGAGGGCTGCAGCCAATTTTAGAACGTGAATTTTGCCAGCTTTGGCACCTCGCTCAGATTAATTTGATTCTAACGCAGGTGGTGCTCGCAACTATTTGCTGTTTATATATTTCTACTGCTTACAAATAAACGGCCAGTATCGCACGTAAATTCAATCAATAATGTTTCAGTTCGTGAGCAGACAGTTCTTGAGTACTGTTGTTATTGTATCCTGAGTGCAAACAAGCAAACCCAACGCTATTACTGATCATAATGAAATGAATTAAGTATATGGCTTAGTATCTTGTAGATGGCTTCTTATTCGATATGTAGGAACTTAATGCGCTAACTTCCTTGTACATCCCCCCATCCTCACTCGCGCGCACACACACACACACACACACACACACACACACACACACACACACACACACACACACACACAACACACACACACACACACACACACACACACACACACACACACACACACACACACACACACACACACACATATATATATATATATATATATATATATATATATATATATATATATATATATATATATACACGCACGCAGAAACCTCACTTCACCGTGGGGTACGTGTGCTAAAAAGACAGGAGAAATTCAAAGCGTAGACGGTAAGATCTTTTGTATATTACATCTTCATACAAACTATACATAGATATAGAAAAATAACAACTTATATACACACTTCACAGCAGGGAAGGTTACATGGAGGGAGAACCTGACCTGGAATCCCTGCATCTCTAGCCTCCTCCCGTATTAGTCTTGGGAGACTTGTCTCATAACTAAATATGTTAATATTTTGTTACATTTCAAATGTCCATAACTCATGTACACAGGTTTCATATAAGTGCCAGAAATTATATATGATTCAATGTCATTCCTTTCAAAGAAATCAGTCAAATAGTGGTCTATTTCATCACAAATCCACTCATGACCACCACATTGACTGGGCCGGTTCCAAAGTATTAGCCAAGTCCAAAGATTTCTTTGAAAGGAATGTCGTTGGATCATGTTTATTTTCTGGCACTTATATACAAAATGTAAGACAGAATGAGTAGAAGGGTGGTGAGGTAAACACCAAAAACCGTTGGAGTTTTATTGATAACGTTTCATCCTATAAGGACTTCCTCAGAGTGTACACAACCAATTCATTGACAACTTATATACTCGCAGCTTATCTCGTTCCTCCCCGATCAACGTCAATCCTCCCATACCTCCGCCCAGCCTCGCGAAGAACCATGTCGCTCGCTAACTTCGTTAACTTGATGAATCTATCTCAATGTTTACTACATGAATGTGAAGTGATGTACGCTGTCTCAATTATTCTTATTTTCTCTTTGGATAGTTCTCTATGGAGCACCTCTGTTTTCTCCCAATCTGGTAGGTAGCCAAAGTTGCCAAGATGTACCACTAACGTCGCTTTTGTGCTCATACTCGTATGTCCGGTTATTAATCCCTCTACCCATTTCTCCGTAATAACTAAAGGGGCAGCTCTTGCATGGTATTTTATAAATCAAGCTGCTCTCTTTGGCTTCAATCTTGTTAACGTTTTTGTTCCTCAGAATTTCAATTATCTTGGACCCTGTACTGTAAGCAATTTTTAAACCTGACCTGGCGAGAATCTGTCCCATTTTACTCAAAATTTTTGAGTTGGGGACGGACAAAAATCCACCTCTGTCAACATCGTCCTCTCCTTTCTACTATCCAGAAAGGTTACAACACAGAATAAAGTAAAATGCCTTAAAACAAGAAACAGAGGGGACAAAAGAGGAAAGGCCTCGAGACTTCGATCCAGTGGACTATCAGTGTGAACTGTCAGTCGCCTGTAGGCCATCTTGGTCAAGGTCGGCAAAAGAAAATTTAAGTAATCATAGGGTCAGGTCTTTTTTGGGATAGAGGTACTGTTATCGTTATTGTTTTGGATTATTTTTTTTAGCACTTCTATCATTGTGGACAGTCCCGCAGCTATCGCACAATGTATTAAGTCACAGGAGACAATGGAAAGAAAGATAGACCCATCCTTGACTATACGGTACAGTTTTGGTCTCCGTCCTACAGAATGGACATCAATTCACTAGAATCATTACAGAGAAGAATGACCAAAATGATACATGGACTCAGAAATTTGCCTTACGAAGAGAGGCTTAGGCACCTTAACTTACACTCTCTGGAAAGACGCAGAGTGCGGGGTGATCTAATAGAGGTGTTCAAGTGGATCAAAGGCTTTAACAAGGTCATCATATTAAAACAACAGGGCAGGACTCGCAGTAATGGTTATAAACTGGACAAATTTAGATTTAAAAAGGAAATAGGCAAGAATTGGTTTACTAATAGGGTGGTCGACGAATGGAATAAACTTAGTAACCATGTAGTAAGCGCTGAAACTATCGGTTGTTTTAAGAAACAATTAGACAACTTTATGGATGGGGATGACAGGTGGTGATGGATACGGGGCTGCCTAGTGTAGGCCTTATGGTCTCTTGCAGTCTCTTTCATTCTTATGTTATGTTAAAAACAAAGTATAGAGAAGCATGAGTAGAAAAGTTACGCTCATTCTTGACCAGTATGGCGGCCCGGTTCGGTACAAAATTAACTTCACTTGTCAATGCGGGTCTCGAGGCATGAAGACAATTTTCCTATAATATATGCTTCCCCCCACCATTTAATTTTCTATCAGCTAGTTATGAAAATGATCCTTTAACCGTCTAGACCTTTTCTCCATAGAAAGTTGTGGTACTGTGAGTGAAAAGGTCACGCCTCGTATCGTAGGCGGCACGGAGGCTACACCCCATGCCTACCCATGGCAAGCCGCACTCTTCATCAACAGCCAGTTTTGTGGAGGAGCACTCATATCCGATGAGTGGGTCTTGACCGCAGCTCAGTGCACCAATGGGTAAGTCAGCGCAAACAA